>NC_137003.1:6278252-6280752 GCF_032717465.1 Coenobita brevimanus
TCTCTTTTCACCTGAATTTGGTCCAGGTGTTTGTCCTTTTGCAGCTTATTTTACGAGGCTCAGTGGCAGAATAAGATAATATTACGGCTCTACATTCTTCCCATAGCACTTCTTCGTGACTAGCAGCATATTCTAAAGTATTACTGTCAGAAGACAATACTACTGCTCTACGTCCTTCCCATGGCACTTCTTCAGACTAGCAGCATATTCTAGGGTTAATGTATCAGAATAAGACAGTCACTACAGCTCCTCACATCCTTCCCATAAGCACTCTTCTTCGTGACTAGCAACATATTGTAGTGTTAATCTGTTGTTATAACCCAGCACTGAAGGTCATTAGATGACAATTTTACGGCTATACTCTATTTAACTTGGCCTAAAACTGCCACATCACCATCGTGAAAGTCGAGTTGTAATAACAGAGTAACACTTCAGCATGATGCTAGTCATGAAGAAGTGTTGTGGAAAGGATGTGTAGTCGTAGTATTTTCTACGCGAAACAAGCTGCAAAAGAATCAAAATCCAGGTCAAGTTAAAGTAAAAAAAGTATAGTGTGACAGCAGCAAAAATTTAAAATTAATCAATTAGTTTTAATTCTTGGTAACAGCAGACGATTTTATTCAGCTCAGGAGAGACTGCTTGCAACTGGAGGGGTTAAATACAGCCTTCATTAACCTGTTCACGGCCATTGCATGTGTTCTGAGAAGAGAAGACTCTTGCCTTAAACTTTTGAATGCTGGCAGCTGATTGGTTGTCCGAGTGCATTCATTTATAACGACATTTTAAATAAATTCTATTATAAGGAATACAGTTGACCATTTCCTGACAATAAGGTTGTTCAGATTATCTATCTATCTGTCTATCTATCTATTGCCAGACGCCTCAATCCCGTTTGGGGTGCCCACAAACAAATCGCCTCCACGTCGTCCTGTCCCCCGCCATTTCACTGCCCTGTTCCCAACTCACACCCCACTCTTTTCATATACCTTCCCTCCGCCCCATCCCTTCATCTCATCCTCACGCCTCCCCCTCCCTCTTCCCCCGTCCACCTCACTCACATACACTCTCTCTTCGTCAGTCTTTCACCCCTCCATCACTCTCCACATGGCCAAACCTCCTCAGTGTGTTCCTCATAACGCTTCCTATCACATCCACATCCACACCCACAACGCTCCTTTGCTTCATCCTCATTCGTCAGCCTGTCTCTCCATGTGACTCCACAGGCTCTTAAATAACTCATTTCCACTGCTCTCACTCACTTGACTTGTGTCCTTCCAACAACGTCCAAGCTTCACTTCCATACGTTAGAGTTGGTATCACAATACTGTCATGTAGTAACTTTTTCACTTCCATTGCTCACTTTCTTGTTTCTTATCACTGCTTTCAAGGAACCAGCAACCTTTCTTCGCTGCTGTACCCTTTTCAAGCACTTCACCCTCCAAACCTCCATCCTTACTCATCACACTACCCAAATACTTAAAACGTACTCACATTTTCCAATTCCTCACCATCCAACCTCGCTGTACATTCACTGACTCTCTTCACCTCTCTCAAAGACCATCACTTTACTCTTCCCTACATTCACCCTTAGATTCCGTTTCTAACACACAATCCCAAACTCATCCACTCAAGCCATGCAGCTCCCCTTCGGGGCTTCACTCAACAAACACGGTATCATCTGCAAACAACAGTACAGGGAGTTTCCAAACACTATCCTCTCTCACCAGGGCCACTCCAACATCCACTACCCTACCATGTACCTGTTTTATTACCCCATCCATGTGCAGATTGAACAACCATGGAGACATGACACACATCCCTGTTTCAACCCAACCTTCAAAGAGAAAAATTCACTTTAGTTCACCATCTACACGCACTGCAGCCTTAGCACCATCATAAATACTCTTCACAGCATTCCAACAACTTCCCATCTACTCCATATATTCTTAATACTTTCCACAATCCTTGTCTATCCACCCTGTCATATGCTTTCTCCAAATCCATAAAAGCCGCCCATACAACTTCTTTCCCCTTCTCTAGAAACTTCTTCCACTAAAGATCTAAGAATTGAATATCTGATCTACACCCAACATCTTCCCTTCCTAAAGCCTCCCTGTTCTTCTCCAACAAATTTCCTCTTGTTCTTTCTCTAACTCTGTCAAGAAGTACCCTACCATACACTTTTCCTATTATACTAAGAAGACAAATGCCCCTATGATTACCACACACTTCTTTTTCCCCTTTTCCTTTGTACAAGGGAATAATTATACCTGACTTCCAATCCCCCGGGACTCTACCTTCCTCCCAGGCCAATCTGCATATCTTCCACATCCATTCTACTACTATCTCTCCCCCATGCTTCAGCATGTCACCACACATTCCATCAATTCCTGGAGCTTTCCCCAATTTAACTTTCTTCATTGCTTCCACAACTTCTATCCTACTGATTTCTTCCTGTCTTCTCACCTCCCTCCTTCTCCCAGCCATTCCCCAGCCATTT
>NC_137003.1:6285752-6328252 GCF_032717465.1 Coenobita brevimanus
CATTCACTGATTGTAGATAGATCTTGATTTATGGAGATGGCTGTATTGAGTTGAGAGGTAGAGATATTAGACTTTGTAAATGGATGTCTGAGTGTGAATGAACTATGTAGTGTTGAGTCATCTGCATATGAGTGAATGGGATTGTGAGTGACAGATAAGAGATCATTAATATGAACCAGAAATAGGGTTGGCGCCAGAACTGATCCCTGCGGCACGCCGGCGTTAATTGAGTGGAAATTTGAATATACATCATCTACTTTTACTCTTATTTTCCTGTCACTAAGATAAGAAGAAATCAAAGGAACAAAAGACGTTAGTCCATAGCAAGGGAGTTTGGACAGCAGGGAACGGTGCCATACTTTGTCGAAAGCTTTAGAGATATCAAGAGCTACTGCATGAGTTTCTCCAAAAAGATCAATTGATTGATGGATGGTATGAGTTAAGAGATTGAGTATGTCAATGGTGGATCTTTCGTGGCGAAAACCGTATTGTCTATCATTAATTAAGTTGTTGGATTCAAGATGTTTAACAATATGCTTATTAATTAAAGTTTCAAATACCTTACCAAGAGAAGATGAGATAGCTATTGGTCTGTAATTGGAGGGTCAGACGAACTTCCTTTCTTCGGAACTGGGTGGATATTGGCTTCTTTCCATGAATTTGGGAATAAAGAAGTACGTTTGCATAGTCTGAATAATTTAGCTAGGACAGAGGCAAGTTCAGGGGAACACTTTTTCAAAACAATTGGCGGAATTCCATCTGGACCTGGAGCTTTGTTTGTAGGTAAACTGTCTAGGATGGATTTAACAAATCTTGTCTGTATTTTAAGTGGGGCAATTTCGGGAGAATCAAGTTCCAGTACTGAGACATTCTGGCTGGTATCATCTATGGTAGAGTTTCTTGCAAAGGTACTAGCAAAGATATCTGCTTTCCCACGTGGGTCATTTGTAATATTGCCATCTGAAGATTTTAGTGGGGGAATGGAAGATGACTTGTTAAAGTTATTATTGAAAGAATTAAGAGTTGACCAGAATATTCTATTGTCATTAGGGTTGTTAAGTAGTTTTGATGCTTGCTTTTGAAGAAAGTTTGATTTAGATAGATTTAATACAGCTTTTGCATGATTTCTAGCAATTTTAAATTGGGAGAGTGATTCAGGTGTTTTTTATTTTAAGTAAGAGTTATATGCTAATGACTTTTGGGCTGTTGCTCTGGCACAATTGCCATCAAACCATTTTGGAGAGTTTGATCTTTTAGTGAATTGTTGACTTGGTATGAATAAATCCATATCAGCTAGTATTAAGTCACAAATGTGGGACTGGGTAGAATTGGGATCACTAGAGAAGAAAGACTGTCATGGAACATCAGCAAGATAATTTCTAAATCCATCCCAGTCTGCCCTGTCAAAGTGCCATCAGGTCACCCTGACAGGTTCGGAATGGGGAGGTGTAGGAGGGCTAACTAATGAGGCTTTGATGAGATTGTGGTCAGAGGATCCAAGTGGTGACAGTACCTCTATCCTGTATTGATCTGGATTATTTGTCAAGAATAAATCCAAGAGATGGGCATTATGGTCAGGATTATCAGGTATTCTGGTTGGTTGCTTTACCAACTGGGTGAGATTAAACGATTCCGCAAACAGCTCGCATTCTAGACCAGCATCGTCAGTCCGGGCAGAATGCAATAACCATTCAACATTTTTACTACCTCAGGACAATAATGGTCAAAAATTGACCTGAGCTCGTTGTTGTAAATATCAGCCAATTCATTAGAAGAAAGACTTGAAGAATCGATTGAGTTTAAATGTTGATCAATTTCAAAACACATCAACTGGCGGTCAACATTGTTGTAATTTCTGAACCTGATGACCTTTTTATATGAAGGGGATTTTGGGACATCAAAACTAAGAGTGATCAGAGCATGATCAGAGATGAGGGGTCAAATGAGTCAACCTCCACATCTGATACGCACCTGCAACCAACAGGGGACACGATCAAGTCAAGGACATGTCCTGAGACATGAGTTGGGTTACTCACATGATTGAAAAAATTGTTCTGGGTGATCAACTCAAGGTATTCTGAAGAAAATGGTTTTGACTCTGGACTGTCAACCCAATAATTGAAATCACCACAAACAAGAAGTCCTCCAGGTTTAAGAGAAAACCCTTCAAGAAACTGCCCAAACTCCTCCATAAAACCTCGAAATCTGCCCAGATGACCTGGTCGATAGACAATTGCAATTCAAATGGTATTCTGATGGAAATTTATTAATACTTCCATAAATTCAAATGATGATGGGGTCCAGGTCTGAGTCAATGAGAGAAACGTTTGCAAGTGCTGCCGAGTAGATGAGTGCTACACCTCCTCCTGGATAGTCAGCAGCAGGCCTGGGAATACTAATAATAGAATGTGTCTTAGGCAAAGCATTACGAATAATATCGATATCAGACTCATACAACCAGGTTTCAGTCAGGCACAATATGTCAAGCTCGTGCTGATTTAGGGTTTCATTAATATAGTCTATCTTATTACGGAGGGAACGAATATTTAAAAGACCCATCCTTAACTGGTTCAAGAGGGACGTAGTCAGTTTTTTGAATGGTCAGAATTGGTGTTTTCAATCAGTCTATTCCTATGAGAAATCATAATTGGACATTCTCTACTTAAAGCAATATGGGCAACCACCTGTGACTTTGAATTAGCATCTTGATATCTTAAAGAGGAGCAGTTGATGCATTTGGGAGAATTTCTGTTACTACAGTCCTTAGATTTATGGGCTCCAGCACAAAAGACACATTTAGGTTCATCACTTTTCCTAGAACATCTCCCAAATGTATGACCAAAGCCTTGACAGTGATGACACTGTGTAACCCAGAATCTGTCGAAAGCGCGGCATCTTGTAAGATCCACATAGATGTAATTGCCCTGTTCTACAATGGAGGATCTCACCTCTGGCGACATCTTCACGACAGCAGTTTTGGTGTCATTCCTTGTCCTTGTGAAGAGAAGGTTGAGGGTACAACCTCGATCAACGAGCATCTTAATTTTATTGTTTTTTCTCAGAATATTTGAGATGATGTCAGAGTCATCCAAGGAAGAGGAAAGGCCTGTCACGGTCATTTTAGGCAACATTTTCTTTGGCTCTGATAAGCAAAAAGTGCCCTCAGGGCCAAAATGATCACTCAGCACCCCAGTTGCTTCACCCTTGGCCTCAGCTGACGGAAACTTCATTACCAGCCCACCAGCCTTGGTCTTAAGGCAGCTGTCAACCGGTACCGAGTTAAGTACGCCTCTGATGTTTTCTGGTCCCATCTGATTTGTCAGGGCACTAGCGCCACTCTCTGGTTTCACAATCAGTACATGCTGACTATGAATGGCTTTTTTCTGGCCATGAGCACTGATCTCAATCACGCCCCCAGGCAGATCCTTCCCTCCCCCAACGAGAGACCCGCGAACAGCATCCGCAAATGACTTGGCCTGATCTTGTGTGACCGCCATGGGTGATGAGACCTTGGTCTCTAGTGCCTCCAGTCTATTTGATATGTCTCTGATTGCTTGAAAGATCGGCCCAATAACATTATCTTCATACTCCTTCTTGGTACTACTTCCTCCACCAGCCAAGACCTCGTCTGCTGGTGCAACACACTGGCTACGCAGCCACCGTAAGCCCAGATGGTGGCTCCTCTTCATGAATGGATAGTCGCCTGCATCCAAATTTTCACAAGCTATATGAATCCACTCGCTTCAGTAGGCGCACTTCAGTGCTTGTGCACTTTTTGCTACAGACCTACTGCAGCGAAGGCACTGGTGTTGTTTACTCATGATAAGGGAGAACAAAAAAGAAAACAAAATGACAACAACAGCAAAACGTATATACAATACTACCCGGGAAAAACCCGGGTAGCGCCGCCCCCGTTTGTGTCACCCTAATTTAGGAGAAAAAAAGAAAACAAGGAAAAAAAGCACAAAAAACAGAAATGGAAAAAAAACAAAAAAACAGGGTGTCTGCGAGGTCACCACGAGCAGGTGGGGTACGACTTGACTACCCTTCTAGGAAAGGTAACCCAAACCGAGGTGCTGCAGAAGTGCTGAGATGGTACTGAAACTTTTCCCAATTTGAGCTTTACAGCAGCAGCAAATACATCACTTAGGCAAGACCTCATTGGTTACGATACTGCCACTGCAGTATATATATAGATATATATATATATATATATATATATATATATATATATATATATATATATATATATATATATTTAGATAGATAGATAGATAGATATAGATAGATAGATAGATAGATAGATATGTGTGTGTGTGTGTGTGTGTGTGTGTGTGTGTTTTCTGCAGGCAAGAAGGAACCAAAGGCCAGGAGCCTGCAAACTGTTCCTTCCAAGAAAAAACTAAAACAATAGAAAGGAGAGCCAAATTGATGATGATGATGTGTGTGTGTGTGTGTGTGTGTGTGTGTGTGTGTATTTATATTATATTTCACGTTCACATTGCTTTGCCTGGTATTGATATGGCTTTAGTGCATCAGTGACCTACAGGAGGATACTGAGGTGTATGCAGAGAGAGAGAGAGAGAGAGAGAGAGAGAGAGAGAGAGAAGTCTTCATTAGCCTCTTCACCACCACCAGGGTTATATCCATAGCTGAATAAAGTAATCTATATTCTGTTCACTTCAACTAGGCATAAAACTGCCATTTCCCCATCTTGAATACTGAGTTGTAGGAAGAGATTGATGCTAGAATATGCTGCTAGTCATGAAGAAGTGCTATGGAAAGCATGTGCAGCAGTAGTATTGACTTACAGTACCACTGAACTACGGGAAATAAGTTACGACAGGAAATAAATCTGGACCAAGTTGACGTGACAGGAGCATAGTGGTATAAAAACTAAATATTAAGACATCCTTGGGTTGTTGTTGTGGTCCCAGGCCCACTTGTACGTGGACCTGGTGGAATGTTTAGTTGCCCCTTTTCCTACAGTCCACCATCCTCCTTTCAGAGCACAGGGAGGCAGCTGAAGATTTATCAGAAACAGGCGATATCGTATTACACATTTAAATAGCCCGCCAATCTCCGCCATTATTGTTATTGGCCGGCAGTATTGCAAATATAACGTTTTCTTTGCTAGATCTACATTTCTACGTAGCAGCAGTTTTTAATGTTTAGCCACATGCTATTTAGGAAATTTCTAATGATTTTCTTTAACAGTTTAACGATACCCCAGAGATTATAGTTTATATGTAGCGTTTTAAAAGCTTGTATGTGTTTTGAAATCATTTTAACCCTTTTTTTTTTTTTTTTCCAGCGCTTTTAGCACTGCTTTCAAATTTACATATTCAAGCACCTTCTACGAAGTTTTGGCGACTTCCCACGGTTTATGAATTTTTATCTAGCTATTATTTATAGAATGCGATGTATATGGAAATGTTTTAATAGTTATAAAGAACAAGTTTAGCGGTGGTCCTGATTTTGGATATGGCAACGTTACATTGCCTATCCAAACATTGTGGCTTTACCTTGTGTTGTTGTGAATTAGTGCATTTTAACCTCAGTTTTTGGGACCTGTCGGGAGTTTTGGCGACCAGGTAAGTAAAGTTGTGGAAGGGGAATGTAGAGACGTTGTATTTGCGTAATATGAAGGGGGGAAAAAAGAGGGGTGAGTCATGGCGCTGGTGTTCACTATGGACTGTAAGCTTGTATCACGTGAGTTGAATATCCGGTACACGAGAATCCTGTTAGGGTGTGTATAGAGGTTATATGTGTGTAATATGAAAGGGAAAAAAAAGGGGGACGAGTTATGGCGTTGGTGTTCACTAAGGGCTGTAAGCTGCTTTGTATCACCTTAGCTAAATATCCGGTACATCAGAATCCTGGCAGGGGGTGGACGATGGTGTAACAGGAGCACACTCGCCTCGCAAGCGAGAGTTCCTGGGTTCGTTTCTTGGGCCGACCCTGAGGCTGCGGTCTCCTTTGCCCTAGCCTGTTCATACCTAGAACTAACATAGGTACCCGGATCCAAAAGCCGACGGTTGCGTGTCGTCTTCCGGGGGAATGTTTGGGAGCTTACTTTCCTTGTCTGTTCACCATCTTATTAAAACCTTCAGGCAGATTATGTGTTTATAATTTCCTTTTTGGTGTGATATCATCGCACTTTGGGACAGATGGTAAAGACATCAGCGTACTGAAGGGGTTAAGGCGAAAAGATTAGGAAGTAAAAATATGCAAGGAACAAAGAATGCAATGAGATGGATGTGAAGGAGAGGCTCAAGTCAGAGGCTTAGCTTAATCCCTTCACTACGATGACGCCATCTTCTGCTGTTTGTGGTACCTGCACAGGATTGTATTCAGCCCGGGAGAGACCTGTCGTGATGAAATTGTTGGAATCTGTGACCAGTAACTCTTAGTGCAGTGACGTTTGTATTCTTACCATCCACAGAGCATTGAGAGAGACCCATCATAACTCCTTCAGCCCCAGGACGTAATCTATACAGTATTCTGGCAGTATCCACACGAGTTTATTCAGCACAAGTGACACTTTTTCCAACGGGTGGATTAGATACAGCCTTCATTAATCCATCACTACAAGAGGCCTCTTCTAAACTGCATCAAAGGGGTCTGGTGAGTAACCAGAAGAAATTGTGCCATAGTACTGAAGGGCTTAATAGGGACTAAATTAACTGATGGTGGAGGCAGACAGCACGCGACTGGCATTAGGGTGAGAAACACGGTGAGGAGTTAGGCAGTGGGAAGGAGGGAGGGACAAGGATGGAAGCACTGGGGAAGAATGAAGGAGCAAGGCAGAGAAAGGAGGAAAAACAAAGAAGGAAATATTAAGTATGAGAGAGATGGGGGGAGGGAACGGGAAAGAGGGAGACAGGGACGAGGAGGGAAGAGTTGGCAAGGAGGGAGGGAGAAAAGACGGAGAGAAAAGACTGAGAAGGAAAAAACGAGAGTGAAGGAAGGAGATAGGAGGGAGGGAAGGACTGAGGAGAAAGGGAGGAAGGAGTAAGAAATAAGGAAGAGAAGAAGGGAGGAAGGAGCGTGGGAGGGAGAGAAGATGGAGGGATGGAAGGAGAGAGAAGTGAATGGTATGGTATGGTAAGAAGGAGGAAAGCATGGAAAGAGGGAAATGAAGGAAAGGAGAGAAGACAGAAGAAGGGAGACATATTGGGGAAAGGAGAGAAAAAAGAAAATAGAGAGGATGGAGTGGAAAGAGAAGCGGGAGGGAGGAAAGGAAGACAAAGGAAGGAGGGAGAGAATGGAGGGAGGGAGGGGCTGGAGCAAAAACACACCTTTAAAAACTTTGAGAAACCATGCCTAAGGGAGGTGGTGGTGGAGGGAAGAGGGGGAGGCAGAGAGAGAGAAAAAAAATGAGGAATGGGAGGGATGAGGGAGAGACGGAGAGAAGAACAGAGGAAAGGAGGCGGAGTAAGAGGAAAAATCTGGACGGAAAAGGGAATGAGGAGGAAAAAGAGGAAAGATGGGAATGGAGAACCAAGACGATTGAAGCTGGAGAGAGAGAGAGAGAAAGAGAGACAGACAGACAGAGAGCGAGAGGGGGGGAGGATGCAGGTGTTGCGTAGAAGGATGGTTGAAAGGTACGGGATGACCTGGTGAAAGAAGGGGGGAGGGGCAGGAGAGGGAGAGGGGCTGTGAAGGAATGAGAAAACTTCAGGTGTAAAATTTTTAAGAATCCAGCACAACACTTATGGGGAGCCCTGCCTTCCCACCTCTCTCTCTCTCTCTCTCTCTCTCTCTCTCTCCCAGTTCACAAACACAACCGTCGTTTCCCACTCAAAAATAATTTTTTTTGCAAGTAAGTACAAGGAAATAAAAATTCCAGCCCATTCCTTGTCTGTTCCTCCCACAATAAGAAATGTTGGTTATGAAGGAAAAAATTATAGTTGGTTTGTACATTGTTTTTGCAGGAAGGGCAAGGAAAGGAAAATGTAGAATTTCTAATGTTTAGTTCTTCCTGCAAAACAGAAATCCAGGTTACGCCATAGAATGTATCCCAAATATGTTTGAGAATGGCAGGGCAGGTAGGGATGGGTGAGGTGAGAATGGCAGGGTAGGTAGGGATGGGTGAGGTGAGAATGGCAGGGTAGGTAGGGATGAGTGAGGTGAGAATGGCAGGGCAGGTAGGGATGAGTGAGGTGAGAATGGCAGGGCAGGTAGGGATGAGTGAGGTGAGAGTGGCAGGGCAGGTAGGGATGAGTGAGGTGAGAATGGCAGAGCAGGTAGGGATGGGTGAGGTGAGAATGGCAGGGCAGGTAGGGATGAGTGAGGTGAGAATGGCTGGGCAGGTAGGGATGGGTGGAGGTGAGAGTGGCAGGGCAGGTAGGGATGGGTGAGGTGAGAATGGCAGGGCAGGTAGGGATGAGTGAGGTGAGAATGGCAGGGCAGGTAGGGATGGGTGAGGTGAGAATGGCAGGGCAGGTAGGGATGAGTGAGGTGAGAATGGCAGGGCAGGTAGGGATGAGTGAGATGAGAATGGCAGGGCAGGTAGGAATGAGTGAGGTGAGAATGGCAGGGCAGGTAGGGATGAGTGAGGTGAGAATGGCAGGGCAGGTAGGGATGAGTGAGGTGAGAATGGCAGGGCAGGTAGGGATGAGTGAGGTGAGAGTGGAAAGTAGCGACCCTTCCACCACCGCGTTACACCTGCACCCAGGGTGTCTGTAGACTCTGCACCCCACTGGCCCACTCTACTGCTGAGTGCTGGCGGCGGGTCCGCCAGTTAGTAGAGATGGAAAACTCGATTCACTTTGGGGACTCGAGTTTTTATGAGTCGCTCACCGAAGAGAATCGGGTAGTTGAGTCACTCGATTCACCAAGTCAGTAGCCTGGCTGCAGCAACCGTTACTTCTGCCAGCCGACTAGCCGAGCAAGTTGGTGTTGGGTGAGAGAGCGTAGCTCACTCGCTCAACACTCGGTTAATCATTGAATGTTACCAACTCCCCTCCTATTCATTATTGACTAGCGTTTAACTATGGACCTGATGCAAGAAAATTTTAATTATTGGTGTAAAGAATGAAACACCTATATTACATAATTAAAAAAAAAAAAAACTACTATCCCGTTAAACAAATTGAATAAATGACATATTTAGAGCAAAAATAAACATAATCTATTAAACTGTGGCAGTTAAATTCTATCTTTCTATCTATTGGCCGACGCCATTATCCTCGATGGGGTTACCAAGACTGAATCGTCTCTAAACCAACCTTTCTCCCGCCAGACATGACCTTCCTCCCACTCAAACTCACTCGCCCTCATATTCCTCCTCACTCCATCCCTCCACCTCATTCTTGGTCTCCCCCTACCACTAATCCCTCACACCTCACTCTCAATCTTTCACTCTCCATACATTTCATAATATACTCTCTTTACAAATTAGCATTAAAAAAAACAAGTTCACGGACCTTTAATGCTAGAATAAAACAGAAATGAAAAACACAGCGACCTGTTATTTAAAATCCTTCCCAATTCGCGAGACACCAGTGACTCGGTGAGCCGGGCCTTGGCCGGGCCCCACCGCATCTGTCCGGGGTGGCCTGAGTCATGTAATTCGAGTTCTACGAAATCTTGTTCACACTCAATAATCGAGGCTGGAACACGCTGCCTGCAAGTGGTCCTGTGCTATGAGTGGTGATGTGTGCTCACACTACTGTTCATACCAAGCAGTGGTGTGAACACTGAGCAATACTTATACCGCGACAGGGTATTTCAAACTCGTGAGTGGTGAGCCGGGTCGGGCCCCGCCACATTTGCCCGGAGCGGCCTGAGTCAGTCGAGTTCTAAAGTTATGAGTCACTCGTGACACTCGTGTCCATAACTCGAGGCTGATACCCGCAGCCTGCCACGAGCTGAAGGTCTGGTCACTTGGTCAGTGAACAGCCAGTGATGGTGTGGTATGATTGGTGGTGTGTCCTCATGCCAGGCAGTGATATGAGCAGTGCACATACCACTCTCGAGTCTCAACCGAAATATAATGTTAGAATATAAACTAATACTAAGTGAACGAGTTAATGAAAACAATGACTCGATACACCCGATTCAGCGAAAGGAATCGTTCGATTTGAACGATTGACTCGCGAGTCTTACATCACTACCAGTTAGTGCGTGTGTGACCGTGGAGATGAGAGGGTGTGTGGTGCGCCGCTCTCAACCACCACATTATTGTACAGTCACGGACAGAAGTTCGCCAGTATTTAACCACCTCCGTGTCTCACTTTCCTTTGCTGGCAAATATTCTTAACCTGAGGGAGGTTTTGCACGTGTTTCTACCCATAGATGATTTTCATTGATTTGCTGCATCAGCGAGCGAAGTGAGGGACATTGCCTGAGTGAGATGCAGACGCAGTGGAACAGCATGCGAACTTTTGTCCCTGACAGTACAACACCCTAGTACGGGGCAGCCGGTGGTGTAATGGTTAGCTCAGCCAGCCTGCAATTGCAAATATTCCAGTTGGGTCCCCGGGCCGGTCAGTCTCTTGAGCACAGTTTGTTTCCTCTGTGTCCCTGTTCACGCAGCAGTACTGCCGGGGATGTAGATGTAAATTCCAGTGTTGTGTATGGTATTCTAGGTGAAGATTGTGACTTGGAATAAACACTGCCTTGATGACCCTCGTGTAGGCCAGTCAGTAATCATAAGCATTAGTCTGCACTGCTGCCACCACACACTTTTGTTTTGTTAAGTGGGACAAGGAAACCTACTTTGTTGGAGAGGCTTACCAGTGTGGGAATGGAACTCTGGTTGATCCAGTTGGGAGGCTGAGTTGCTAACCAGTGCAGCGCGGTTGCCTGTACGCCCCTGTCACCACCACACACCAGCACTGAGCTGCACAGACACACGTACATCCAGTCTGTGTCACAGCTTTGATTTGTATTCACAGGAGCAACACAAAACATGGACATGTTATTCATTATTATACTATGTGCTTCCTGCAAAAACATATCCTGATTGTGAAAAGGAACATTCCTATGAAAATCAAGATGTATCCTTTCAACCCGTTATCTGCCTGTACTTGGTTTATAAATGTTCCTTGTGTGTGTGTGCGTGTGCGTGCGTGCGTGTGTGTGTGTGTGTGTGTGTGTGTGTGTGTGTGGTAGGTTAGGAGGGGCTACATGGTCAGCTTTAACCCATTTAGTACGATGACGTCTTCGTTTTAATCACGCAACCACCAGGCGAGTTTATTCACCAAATTTATTCAGCTTTAATGTAAGAGTTGATTATGCTTAGGCAGGTATGCAACCCCCAGGCTGAAAAGTATGTAAACTGAATACAAAGCTGGACTAAGCAGACACCATCGTTCTGGAGAAAGAAGGAGGGTGAGAGGAATGAAGTAATGTATAGCACACACCACGTTCCAAATGTAGCGTAAAAGGCGACTGATGGGACGTAATGAGCGAGAGAGAGAGAGAGAGGAAAACAAAAAATGCCGCTGACTAGAATAATTTCCAGGAGTATTACTTGAGTCAACACTGACGGATTACCGGCACCATGACAACCATGTCTTTCCCCCTCCACCCTTTATCTCTATGGTGGTACCAATCTTAAGTGGCGGTTTGGGTGGGGCACGAACCTCTGTACAGTGATGCCACGTGTTCCATACCCGCTATGTGAACGGCTGATATATGTTATAGGCATCACAATAAGATAAACACATAAGAATATAATGGTAACGTGTGTATTATAATATATGAAAGAACAGTAAACTGATTATGCGTAAAATATTTATACGGCAATACAGAAACGTGGCATAATTATTTTACAGTGTTGCTTAAAAAAAAGTAGTCACTTTTATTGGCTGTTACCGTATTTCTGGGGTTGGTAATAATGTCACAATTATGATTATAAGATAATGTGCAGGAATATAAGCAAAAATATGCCAGTTTCTTAGTAAAAAAAAATATATACATTAAATCTTCGTGAGCGGCAACACTCCCACACCCAGTCCGACCTGGTCATCTGTGAGGGATAGAGGAATAGGCCTGTTTGGGGACACCTCTTAAAAAAAAAAAAAAAAAAAACGCGCCAAGACTTTAACCTCCTGGGTGGTGTGGAAATAAAATCAAATTTACAATATGTACATTATAACGTAAAAGAATATAACCAAAATGTATCCTAAAATACCACAGACAAGAAAGAGAGAGAGAGAGAGAGGGGGGGGGAAGGCAGACCAGGGGCAGTGTTGAGTGCAGCTTAGTGAGAGATGAAGGAAGGGAGGGAAGGAAGGAGGGAGAGAGTGATTGAATGAAAACAAATCATGGCGCCACAACAACGAGGTCATCTGGCGTCATATGTAAAACAATAATATAATAAAAAACAAAATAAAGAAATGAAAGCACAAGTTTATAAGACATAAAAGAAACAAAATTCCCTAGGGTGATGCACATCCCCCCAGGAGAGAGAGATAGAGACAGAGAGGCATCGCGAGTATGGAAAACGTGACAACACTGTACAGAGGTTCGTGCCCCACCCAAACCGCCACTTTAGAATGGTACGACCATAGTAATGTTAGTTCTTGGGTAACAACACATTTTTTCATGTAAAGATATTTATTGTATCTACTTTGACTCCCATTTCAAAATATTATCAGTTTCATTGTCGTGTACGATCACGTCAGTATTTTTGGTGCCTCCGGACCATTATCTTCAGCTTAGGAAAACTTTTCGTTTCTGAAGGTTTCTTGGAGAATATATTTAACCCATCCTGTGTGATAAATGTTTTAGATGAAGATGGAAAATGTTTTAGGTGAAGAATATCATCTGAAGATGTTAAAAATGCGAAGTAAACTGACATCATGGTACTGAAGGGTCAACACAGGCGGTAAGACTTTATTATTCAGCACAGGCGGTAAGACTTTATTATAAGCTGAGTGACACCATCTGGCAGCAGTAGTACTAACATACCGGCATCCTACTCAGCTACTCAACTCTGTAGTTTCACCTTAATTTGCCTCCTCCCTGGCTCACTTTTTAATCAGGATTTTTTTTTTTTTTTTTTTAATGCAGGTGAATATTTTCAATGTTTTCTTATCGTTTTTACCCCGAGTTTTTCTTGGCTCTTCTTTTTCAACGTTTTAATAAATTAGATTTGTTGTTCGTCATTTGATTTTCCGCGTATGCTGCGTCCTGCCATTTCATTCTTTTTTTCTCGTTCTGCCTGCCTGTCTTTGCCTGCTGTTCTGCCCGGTACCTGCCTGCCTGAAAGTTTTAGTTTGTTTGTTTGTTTTTTCTTTTAATGTCTCCCTGTGAGCGTAGGCTTGGCAGTTCATTCCCTGATGCCCAGCAGTCTTGTGTGCACCACATCTCTACCTGCCTCCACTTCGGCGCTGATACCCACCGTCCGTATTATGGACATGCTGGGGCTGTTTCCTGCACTCGTGGTGTGAGGGTAGTAGTGGGGATGCTTTTATAACGTGGCTGGTAAACTCTGTGTTAACAAAATTCAAATAATCAAACTGTTCCCGAGCCTAGGATCTAACTCGCGTCCTTTCAGACAACACATCACTTGCCTAACAATCACCACCACTGCTGATGCCACTGGAAATGATAGTCCAGTAGAACTTTGCCTGGGACTGAACTCGCGTCCATTCAGACAACACACCACTTGTCTAACCACCTGACCACCACCACCACCACTGGAAATGATAGTCCAGCAGAACTCTGCCGGTCATTAGGGCAATGTAAAAATAACCTGAGTATTTTTATACGGGCAAACTTTGTGCCACGGGAAATGATGGGGAAAAACGCGTTTGGAAATTTGGAGAGAGGTGAAGTAATGGGGTATTTTCTTTTTTGGTTTGATATTTAACTTCCTCATTAAAGTTACGTATTTTGTGTCATATTCTTACTATCTTCTTACAGTTTTACTAAGTGTTGTTTCACGGGGAATAATGGGTGAAAAATTGTGTAGGAAATATGAATAATGTGAAGGGAGGCTGGGGCAGTGAGGGAAGTTGCCGAGTTTCGGATAGTGCATTTCACATTTATTTATTTATTTATTTTTTGAAGTATACCTGCGGCTTAGAGAGGATCATTTGAATAATTTACGTGAGTGGATTTAGTGACAATACTCATGGAGACTTTGTCCTTTTGTATTTCTTTGCCGTAGCTCAGTGGCAGGAAATATAATGCTACGGCTGCACATTTCCTGCTGAATAATTACTTTACCACGTTACCTTTCACCAGCCTAAATGTTGTTATTGGTCTTGAAATTGTGGCTAAGGATCGGGTTTGGTGGCTGCTGTGTATATGGTTGTGACAGCCTTCCTCTGAACCGTATCATTAGCCATGCAATTATTTACCACTGTGGCTTGCACATGTGACCCTACACACACACACACACACACACACACACACACACACACACACACAAAACTAGCAACAACACCTGAATTGAACACCTAACTTGTTGCACGTCTAGTTATACCTGATGATATACTTGTTAATTATTTACTTCTTTAAACTGTTTACTTATTCTAACTTTATGAAGCCAAACGAGGGTTTATGTAGCAAGGCAGGCTTCATAACACTGTTGATATATTGCCTTAGATGATTACACCGACAGATGATTATACTCTATCCTAATATGTCCTTCTCTCTCTCTCTCTCTCTCTCTCTCTCTCTCTCTCTCTCCCTCTCTCCATGTCCCTTCTTCCTCCTTCCCTCCTCCCTTCATCCTCCTCTCCCCTTCTCTCCGTGCCTCCCTCCCGCTGCGGCTTTGTGTCTGCTCTCTGGATTATAATACTGTTGAGGGAGAATGGAGGATTGTCATTTTAATAAACTGAAAGACTTAGAGAGAGAGAGATAGAATATCTTAGGAAGAGTCGAAACAAGTATTAAGAATAAAGTGTGGTACAAATATACTGTAGTAAAGAAAACGATAAACAAATAAATGAATCCACCACCAGCACCATCATCATCACCACCACCACCACCACCACCACCACCATCATCATCGTCATCAGCATCATCATCATCCCCTTTCCCTCTTATTTACACTATTTTTATTTATCCTCCAAACCTCCAGTTGCCATAATTCTCATACCGTGTTTCTGTTTGTTAAGGCCAACAACCTAATGACGTAGTATATATATAATTCCATCTGTTACCATTTGTTTTCCTTCACCTTAACACTGGCCACAATAATAAAGGACTTACTGAAGGCCAGAATAATAATAAAGGAGTTACTGAAGGCCATAATAATAATAAAGGAGTTACTGAAGGCCATAATAATAAAGGAGTTACTGAAGGCCAGAATAATAATAAAGGAGTTACTGAAGGCCATAATAATAATAAAGGAATTACTGAAGGCCAGAATAATAATAAAGGAGTTACTGAAGGCCATAATAATAAAGGAGTTACTGAAGGCCAGAATAATAATAAAGGAGTTACTGAAGGCCAGAATAATAATAATGGAGTTACTGAAGGCCATAATAATAAAGGAGTTACTGAAGGCCGTAATAATAAAGGAGTTATTGAGGGTCATAATAAAGGAGGTACTGAAGGCCATAATAATAATAAAGGAGGTACTGAAGGCTATATCTGTCTTGTTCTGTTCAGGTATTTCTGACCCGAATAAAATCATCAGGAGACGGAAATATATACCGTATATATACAGTAATACGTCCTAATGGTGAACCTGTTAACACACTGGCTGTTGTCTGTAGCTGTGTGTCTGTGTCTGTGTAACTGTCTGTCTGTCTATATAGCTGTCTGTCTGTCTGTGTAGCTGTCAGTTTGTCTGTGTAGCTGTTAATCTGCGTAGCTGTCTATCTGTTTGTCTTTCTGTGTAGCTGTCTGTCTGTCGGTGTAGGCGTCTGTCTGTCTGTGTAGCTATCTGTCTGTCGGTGTAGCTGTCTGTCTGTCGGTGTAGGCGTCTGTCTGTCTTTTTAACTGTCTTTTTGTGTAGGTGTCTGTTTCTCTATGTATAAAACATAAATACCATCAACCATGTATACCCACAAACCCTCCAGCTGACAAGAGCACTATACTCTGGACAAATTCTGGTCCACATTTAATGACCGACATATTACCTTCACTGCTCCTCTGAACTGTCTGCTTGCATCCCTCCACCACTACGACGGGTTCGTAGCACCCGTCTAGCAACAAACTCTCATCCCTTTTCTGTCCAACTCTCTTATGCAAGAGTTAACCGTTACTCCCAGTCCTTCATTTATGCAACAGGTCAACTCTGGAACTGTCTTCTTCTGTCTGTATTTCCTACTTCCTATGATCTTCAGTCTTTCAAACGCAGTGTGTCCAGGCATCTCGAATGGATCTTGAATTTGGCTTTTTTTTTTTTTCCTTGGAAGGAACGGTTTGTGGGCTGTGCCTTTGCTTCATTCTTTCTTGCATTAAAAAAATATACAACTGCAGCGAATCACGCGTTGTTTACCTCTCTCTCTCTCTCTCTCTCTCTCTCTCTCTCAATTGGCATAATCTGCAGAGCGGCCTCGTGGCAAAATTACCCCAATTAGTGAATAGAGGACGCTGGAAAGAGAGAGAGAGAGAGAGAGAGAGAGATCAAAGGAAGGAAGTCAGGAGTGTAGGTGTTCAGTGCAATGCTGTGCTTTTACTAATAATGTTGTTAATAGCACAGGATATTAGTGCAATCAAGGGATCCATCTTGTAGTAAAGGAGTCAATAAAGCCTGTCTCCAACTCCTACAATTACATTAGTTTATCCAAAGCTAAATGTAATCTTATGTACCTACTAATTAATACAGTTTGAAATACCTAATTGGACTGAAGGGATAATGCCTATCGACTGCACGATACCAGATGTGTGTGTGTGTGTGTGTGTGTGTGTGTGTGACCTAAGCTACAGCCAATCATGAGATGCACAGAGCGGAGCGTTCTTACCACCTGTTATGTCTGATGATCGTGTTCTGGCATGAGAGAGAGAGAGAGAGAGAGAGACTCTTGGACTGGAAACTAACATTCCTCGTCTCTCTCTCTCTCTCACCTTGTATGTGAAAATCCTCCTCATGTGGATTTTTTCTCCAAGTTGATGGAAATTATAAGTTTAATGGGGAAGGGAATAATAGTGGCTGTCACGAATCAGTTCGCGACATTTCCGTTTTGTGAGAAGCCACGAACTATTAGTGGAAAACTCACTGTGTATCGCTCAGTTAACCGTTTCTCCCTCCATTTCGGAGTATACTTTTCAAAACATTCGTCACCGTTTTCAAAAGTGACCGATTTAATGCACGTCACTAAGTGCTGTACTGAGCGATACTATTGTTTTTTTTATTGTTCGCCCCTGCTCATTCGACCGTTAGAAAATGCGGCCGAGTGCTCCGCTTTTCTTTCCCACGATTTGAATTCAGTCCAGTTGTTGCTGCGACGGAGAGAGGTCCTGTGCCAGCAGTGTGAGGTCAGCTAGTACCCAAACTCCACAGTTCTTCAGTACTTCCATCCTAGTTCAGCTTGGGTGATACGCAGCATTCATCGACTATAGTATTTCCTTCTTGTATTTCCTTAGTCATAAGAGTTTAATTAAGGTGTTTTTTCCTAGGCGTAAGTATTTAGCTATTGCGTGAGTGAGTGAGTGCATCTCATTAATTTGATTTGAATTGTAACGTTAAATTTATTTTTTGTAATCAATAAATTTAACAGTTCCTTTCTTGAGCTCAGTGTAAAGTAAAATCTTGTTTCATTTAATCCATAATTAAGCTTATTTTCCATATAGCTCCTAGCTTGCATAAACGTTTGCTTTCATAACTGGTACTTAGACCAGTCTTGTTGTATTAACTTAAAATCCGTTGTGCCAGATAGGAGTTAATGCATCAGCAAGGACCTGATATTATTATTAGTATTAGTTATTTATTGTCAGGGGTGAAGTAACTTTCTCCAGAGGCTAACAGTACAGTAATTCAGCAATTGTGAGTAATTAGTCTCTGCTGTGTACTGTTGAGAAAGTTTATAAATTCTCGATCTTAGAGAATCGTAGCAAGTCAGCGTAAAGTAATCGTTGCTTGATGTAGCAAGACAATCATTGTCTCTGCTCTTCAATATTATTGAATATTAATATCAATTTAAATAACATTTAACCATTTATTTCAAAATCTCCGTGATATTATAAAAACCCCGTGACAGTGGCAAGTGAAGACTAAAAAGCAGGAGGAGGAGGAGGATGTAGTGGAGTAGGAGGTGAAAGAGAAAAAGGAAGAGCTTGAAGGTAGAGAAAGAGAGACGTAACATTTTACTCTCTCTCTCTCTCTCTCTCTCTCTCTCACCTTTTAAGATATAATCCTCATTAGGCGGCAGTGACTGAGACCTAACGTGAAAAAATGTCATTAAGACTTCAATTAAGACGAACTACTGGACGGAGGGAGAGGGAGAGAGGAAGAGGAGGATAGAGAGGGAAAGGATGGGGAAGAGGGAGAGTCGGAGGCAGAGAGAGAGGGAGGGTCAGGGAAAGGAGGAGCGAAAAGGTGGGAGAGGAAGGGAAAAAGATGTTGGGAAGGCAATGAAAGTGATTGACGGAGAGGATAAGGAGAGAGAAGGTAGAAGAGGATGGGGATGAAGGTGGAAGAGGAGGGAAATGGAGATGGATAAAGAGGGAGGAATGGAGGAAGGATAGAATGGGAGGGAGCGGAAAGGAAGAGAGAGAGAGAAGGGGGAAGGAAGGGAGTATAAAGGAAAGCCAACAGCAGCAGAGGCAATGGGGGCGGTTTGTTACAGGGAAGGCTGTGACTTTTTTTTTTTTTTTTTTTTTTTTTAGTCGAAGGTAAGCATAGGGAAGCACAAAGATTAATGGAAGAGAGAGGAGAGAGGGAGTATGAGCGAGAGGCGGAGCGATGGATATGGAGAGGAAAGGAGGAGGGTGAGAGAAGGGGAGAGACGACTTGAAAGGAGAGGAGACAGGGCGAGGGAGAGTAGGAGGGTGAATAGAAGAGGGAATGAGAGGGAGGCAGGGAGAGAGGTAGGGATAGTCTTGAAGGGACAAAAAGAGAGGGAGATAGGAAGAGAAGAGGGTGAGGTAGAGAAGGAGGGAGGGGAGAGGTTGAAATGAGAGAGAAAACTCCTTCATTCTTCCTCATTTCAGGATTCCAGACTCTGAGTCATCTCTTTTTTTTTTTTTCTCCCATGTTCTTTATTTTACTTTATCTTATTTTTGGCTCTTACGGACGAAGTAGTTCCGCTCAGGTAAGACTTCAGGTAATGAAAGGGTTAATGAAGGCTGCATATGACGCCTCCATCTAAAATACCTGCCACAGGATCAATAAAATCATATAAAGATAGGAAGAATTATAAATAAACATACATGATGGTAGTAAGGAGGTTGGTAAGAGTTGGCCAGTACAAGGTAGTAAAGGAACAAGAATTATTATAACTTGTAATCCGTCCTGGTAGTAAAGAGGTTGTATGTATAAAGGTAAATAAGAGTTGGTCAGCAATAGGTAGTAAAGGAACAACAATGAAGAATTTGTTGAGGAAAAATTGTTGTAGTTTTGTATTAACGCCTCCCATGGTGACGCCTTCTCTTGTATTGTGTTGTATTATTTTGTGTTGTATTTCACCTAACGCCATTCTTATACTTTCACCTTCACCACACTCATTCCACCTCTCTCTCTCTCTCTCTCTCTCTCTCTCTCTCTCTCCAAATTCTTCCCAGCAGCATCTTACCGTCCCAGCAAAATTTAGGAAACGTTGGGATTTGCAGTTCACATTTACATAACTGAGTAAGAGAGAGAGAGAGAGAGAGAGAGAGAGAGATGGGTGGTGGCTGTGGTGTAATCGGAAGCATATTCGGCATGCATCCAAGAGGTTCCAAGTTCGATTCCCGGCCCACCACGTAAACCTGCTGGCACCCGGAACAGAAACAGGGACCTGTATTGTAAATTGGACGGTTGTGTGTCATAGTGAGGGGTAGTGAGTGGGTGCTGTCCTTGTTCTGGTGTCAACATCTTTTTCCATATGAAGTTGTAGTATCACACATTTTACATAATAATTTTTAAAGCTGTTTAGTCATAATTAACAGTGTGTAATGAAGTGTGAATGATGAACAACCAAATATCATTTCGCTGTTAGCTGTGGTATAGGAAGAAGGTGGATGGCAGACCACAAGGGCCACCCTGTTTCAATTATAAAAAGAAGGTTAGGAGAAGTGAAAAGATATCTGAATTGTGCGTAAGTGTAAAGTCCTGGGGAACCATTTATTATGTTGGTATATGTGAATGTACTTAATACCATTTTATAGAGGTGTATAATGTGTTAGTAGAGTTGTCATTTATCTCTACTTTTTGCATAAGCCCAGAGTATATGTAATGCTTGGCACCTCACTTTTTAGCTGACCTAAGCACCGCGCCCTTGTCCGGCTCGGTGACTGTACAGCGTCAGAGAGGCCGTTTTACAGTTATAAAGGGAGGTGGTGTCGCTCCTACATATCTCTCGGGTCGCAGTTATATTATTCTGTACCCAATAAAGAGAGATTTAATCTGCTCATTTCTGTCACCTTACGCTACCACTTAATAACAGATCAGCTTCCACCTTCTCGTGGCAGAGGACCTTTGGTGGGAAGTGTCGGGCAGTGACGGCGAGTAGCTGACGTGTACTACAGACAGTATCGTCGATCCAACACGGTGGTCTAGTTATACTAAACAGCAGAACACTTAATATGTAGTCAACTGCTACTCCATAATGGCTACATTAAATTGTTGGCCAGCAGTGCGACGATACATTTTATTGGTGCTAGCGGTGGCACGATATTTAGTACTAGCCGTGTATCGATACATTAAATTGGTGGCAGCGGTGGGATACGATACGTGCTAAAGGGCTTTATGCTGTGAACCAGTAACCCTTGCAATCGCTCGTTCCTGAAGGTGAAACAGAAAATCTTACTCTACTATTGTAAGGGGACTAATTACTAGTGAGTTAAGTGGAGCAGATAAACTGGAGTGGTGAATATTAATTCCTCCCATTATTCTGCCAGTGCGAGATTCCTATCTTAAGCACAAACTGGCAGTTATCTCGCCCTGTGGTGTGCGAGATATCTCCATCTTCAAATGCAAACTGGCAAGAATCTCTCTCGTGTGTGAGAGGCGAGACAAGGGGAGTTCAAGCCAGTGCGGTGAGGAGTGGGTCAACTAGTGAGCGACTTCTGGCAACTCCAGAGGCGCGGACGGCCGCAGCGAGCCCAGGGAGAGCGAGAGCGGGCGTATGTGGTGCCACGATCGTATGTGGTGCGTCGAGTGGCGTCACTGCCTGGCGTGCTGCTAACTCCCACAGCGAGAGGGCTGTCGTGCATGATTGGAGGAGTCTGGTGGAGTGTGGAACTTGGAATGTGGAACATCATCCTGGACTTTCATATCTAGGTAGCGTCCATGCAATCCACACACACACACACTTGAATCAACACACGTTAGTTAGTTGATGAGTGGAAATAAAGGTTTCTCAGAATTCCCTTGAAATAAATATACTTTCTGTGTATTGTATATGTGTTCCATTTAGGGAAATAGAGATAAGCCAACCACTAGACTCAGTATTACTTTCCTGAGACAGAGGATGTAACTGTGATTTGTGCCTCGCAGAATCAATTCCTTACAGTAAAGGGGTACTATGTTGCACCTGATTTTTGTGAGTTACACAATAAAGAGATAGCAGTTCTGCCTAGCAAGCATCGTCTAGCTTTGACAGTGAACTTCTCATCCCAGTTACGACCCTTTTTACCTTCATTCAATGTTACTTCCTTGAATGTGAACAGGCTGTCTCATGTAGTAAAGGAGCTTACCTTCCTCTTCCACCTGAACAGGACTGATTTAGAGCCTTATGTACTGTCCTATCTTCCTTCATACCTTTCTCCTTCCTATTTTGGTCTGGCGTTGGTCTTCTACTTATTGTGGTCTTGTCCTGTGTTTGTGGTTTAGGCTACTATTTAAGGCGCCAAGGGAACCCACTGAGACCACGTGTCCGTACTCGCAGATTGCAAGTGGATGTTCCTGAATAGTTAGCTACCCTACACTCTGGTTAGGCTACACGGTAGTTAGGACAACAATGTCGACGAGGACGTCTATGGTGTGGCCGAGCGATGCTCTGGTGTCAACATCTTTTTCCATATGAAGTTGTAGTATCACACATTTTACATAATAATTTTTAAAGCTGTTTAGTCATAATTAACAGTGTGTAATGAAGTGTGAATGATGAACAACCAAATATCATTTCGCTGTTAGCTGTGGTATAGGAAGAAGGTGGATGGCAGACCACAAGGGCCACCCTGTTTCAATTATAAAAAGAAGGTTAGGAGAAGTGAAAAGATATCTGAATTGTGCGTAAGTGTAAAGTCCTGGGGAACCATTTATTATGTTGGTATATGTGAATGTACTTAATACCATTTTATAGAGGTGTATAATGTGTTAGTAGAGTTGTCATTTATCTCTACTTTTTGCATAAGCCCAGAGTATATGTAATGCTTGGCACCTCACTTTTTAGCTGACCTAAGCACCGCGCCCTTGTCCGGCTCGGTGACTGTACAGCGTCAGAGAGGCCGTTTTACAGTTATAAAGGGAGGTGGTGTCGCTCCTACATATCTCTCGGGTCGCAGTTATATTATTCTGTACCCAATAAAGAGAGATTTAATCTGCTCATTTCTGTCACCTTACGCTACCACTTAATAACAGATCAGCTTCCACCTTCTCGTGGCAGAGGACCTTTGGTGGGAAGTGTCGGGCAGTGACGGCGAGTAGCTGACGTGTACTACAGACAGTATCGTCGATCCAACACGGTGGTCTAGTTATACTAAACAGCAGAACACTTAATATGTAGTCAACTGCTACTCCATAACGGCTACATTAAATTGTTGGCCAGCAGTGCGACGATACATTTTATTGGTGCTAGCGGTGGCACGATATTTAGTGCTAGCCGTGTATCGATACATCCTTGTTGGTCACGGAATGATGATGATGATGATGATAATGATGACTACGATGGTTATGATGATGATGATCATGACTACGATAGTTATGAAGATGATGATGATGATCATGACTACGATAGTTATGAAGATGATGATGATGGTGATGCTGATGACGCTGTTAAGAAAGGTTAGTGTATTGAATAATTTCAGTCCACAGTTGCCCTTCATAAATCTAGTGAAGTGGTGTAGTGGTTGTAAGGCGCCAGTGGGGGTGACGTCACGGCCTTCCATAGGTTGCAGCCCTAAGAGGTGATGCTGGAGTTTTTTTTTTTTTTTTTTTTAATGTAATGCCACCAAGGGAAGTACACTGGTCATGTACCCTTGTATGTACTGCACTATGTAATGCCACCAAGGGAAGTACACTGGTCATCTACCCTTAAATGTACTGCACTATGTAATGCCACCAAGGGAAGTACACTGGTCATCTGCCCTTAAATGTACTGCACTATGTAATGCCACCAAGGGAAGTACACTGGTCATCTACCCTTAAATGTACTGCACTGCGATAGCCTAGCCTCGGCACCCCACGCCTGGATGGGGTTAAATGGCATTACCTGTTATCAGTTTTACCTGCCCTTCTCTATCATTCTCTGCTCTTCCATTCCCTCCTTTCCCTTCCCACTTCCGTCCTCCCTTTCCTCCTCTCCCTACCTCTGCTTTCCTCTCTACCCCTCCCTTCCTTTTTCCATTTATCATTTCATCTCCCTGCATCTCTCCTTCCTTCTCGTCTATCCAACCATCCACCTATCCTCCCCCTTCCCTCTCTCGGTCCTTCCTCCATCCCATCCACACCCTTTCCATCCATTTCTCTCTCCACCCCTCCTCCCTTCTCTTCCTTTTTTCTCTCTGTTACTTTCCTTGCCCTTCCTTTTCCCTACTCCCCTCCCTCCCTACCATGTTCCCTCCACCCCTTCCTCTTCCTTCCCTGCCTCTTCCTCTTCCTTCCCTTCCTTTCCCCCCCTCTTTACTTCTCCATTCCTTCCCCTCTTCCTTCCCCCCTCTCCGCCCTCCCATTTTCCTTCTACCCGTTCCTTTTCCTCCCCTGCCTCTTCCTCTACCTTCGCTTCCATTCTCTTTCCTTTTCTTCACCTTCCCCACTTTTCGTCTTCCTCCCTTCCTCCCCCCTCCCTCCTTCCCTTCCTCTCACGTCCACACCCTCAACAATATACATAGAAGTGACGTCCAGTAATCAGGGGAGTAGCGCTCTCTCTCTCTCTCTCTCTCTCTCTCTCTCTCTCTCTCTCTCTCTCTCTCTCTCTCTCTCTCTCTCATGTCCCCGTCACTCAAATGTCCTGAATATCGATTGTCTCGCCCGCTGTCGACTTTACTGGAATTATTAATGGGAAAGGTGTGTGTGTGTGTGTGTGTGTGTGTGTGTGTGTGTGTGTGTGTGTGTGTGTGTGTGTGTGTGAGAGAGAGAGAGAGAGAGAGAGGGCGGGGGGGAGAGGACAAACTTTACTTCCTACCACCCAACCCCACCATACCATATCACGACCCACCACACTATACCAGAGATACGCAACCACACCACACCATACCATATCACACCATACCACACCACACCACACCACACCACACCTTATCACACCACATCGCACCACAATACTCGTACACCACACTCCACGACAATACAATACACCATAACACATCACATTGCAGCACACTACACCTAACATGATATACAGAGTGTGTCAGTGTTAGGCAGTGTTAGGAACCATTTAAGAGAACCCAGCAAGATGATATATAGAGTGTGTCAGTGTTAGGCAGTGTTAGGAACCATTTAAGGCTGAGGTGTTTGGGTGCAGTGGTGAGGCGGTGACAGCTGCTGCCTTGTGTGGCCCACACTGACTTTGAAAACCACTTTGGGTTCGGCAGACAGTTTGGCCTTATTGATTAAGTCATTAATTAAGGCATCATCATCATCATCATCATCAATCATCAATCATCATCATCATCATCCTCTTTATCATTATCAGTTAAACACTACTATCACATTCATTCATCATATAATCAGTAAATGAGTAAGAAAAGCACATTGTTCTTGTCGGACCAAGTCACTCAGCTTCATTAATTAAAGACAAACATACTGCAGTTGTGGCTGATGAAGTGTATAATGATGATAAGATGGTGGAGACGTTGTTGGAGGGGATGTGTGTGTGTGTGTGTGTGTGTGTGTGTGTGTGTGTGTGTGTGTGTGAAGACTATTATAATACCGCGAATGTCAATCAAAGTTTGGAGTTGTAGACAGTGGTAAGGAGGTGGGGATGGGTGGAGGGGAAGAGCTTAGGTGAGGGAGAATTGGGGAGGAGAAGAGTGGAGAGGAAGGTGGGGAGGGAAGAGTGGGAGGAAGGGAGGGAAGAGACTTGGGTAGGAGAGGACTGCAGAGGAAGGTGTGGAGGGAAGAGTGGGAGGAAGGGAGGAAGAGAGGATAATGAAATTCCCTGTCAATTCTCCAATGTTGTGTTGGAGGTAGTGATTGAGTTTGCTGTTTTTATGATAAAGGACATCAATATTTGGGTCACTAGTGTGCTGCTGCTGGTGATGGTGGAGATGGTGGCGATGGAGGTAGTGATGATGGTGGTGACGGTGGTGATGGTGATCGTGGTAGTAATGGTGGTGATGTTGGTAGCGATGGTGGTAATGGTGTTGGTGATGGGGGTCGTACTGTGGTAATGGTGGTAGTGATAGTGGTGAGGGTGGTAGTTATAGTTGTGATGGAGGTAGTGACAGTGAGGGTGACTGGTGGTGGTAATCACCGTGAAGGTGGTGGTAGCAGTGGTGGTGGAACGAGGGATGATGTTAGTATTGTAGATGATACCAATGGTAGTGCTGGTTGTGGTAACTAGTAGTAATAGTAGTGGTGATGATGATACTACTACTTAGTTATCTTTTGCTTTCTCCTTTATTCAGTTCATCTCTGTTCGTGTTTTCTTTCGACCTGCCTTTCCTTTCCTGTCTTCTTCTTATTAATATATCCACTATTCCGTACGATCCTTTCATATTTCACTCTTTTCTCCCTTATTCCTTGCCTCCTCTTCCTCCTCCTTTTTTCCTCCATTCTCCTCGTTTTTTCTTTCCACACTTCCTCCTGTCTTTCCTCTCTCCTCTCCTCTCCTCTCCTCTCAGTTCCTTTCCTCTCCTCTCCCCTCCCCACTAAACCTCCAGCAATGGCTGGTCTCCTCATCCCAAATCTGTCTCTTCCCTCACACTCTTTTTGCATTTTTTTCGAAATGGTTCCTATAAATCTGCATACACATAGGTGAATACACGTACACACGCACACAGAGGCGGTATGTATGTGTGTTGTATGTACGAATGGATATGGAGGCAAGGATAGGTGTGGATGTGTGTGCATTTGTATAGATGGATTCCAGGTGGCTAGCATATACACACATACACACCTAAAAATGCACACATGTACAAAAATACACAAATATACACACGGACTGCATTTATATACACACAGACTCACATATACAATAAATGTTCATACACACACATGGCTCAGTGTCCTCAAAACACACACACACACACTCACACACACACACACACACACACGTCGTGGCATTGTAGGAAGGGGAAAATACGGCCTGATGCTTTCAAAGGGAGGGAGGGAATCGAATCCTCTTTGTGTGGTGGATTTTTTTTTTTTTTTTTTTGTTATGTGAGGAAGAAGGAACCAAAGGCCATGAGCCCGCAGTAACAGTTCCCTCCAAGAGAAAAACAAAATACAATAGAGAGCCAAATTCAAGATCCGATCATTTTGAGATGCCTGGACACACTGCGTTTGAAAGACTGGAGATCATAGGCAGGAGGAAATACAGACAGAGGGAGACAGTTCCAGAGCTGACCTGTTACATGAATGAAAGACTGGGAGTAACGGTTAACTCTTGCATTAGAGAGTTGGACAGAAAAGGGATGAGAGTTTGCTGCCAGACGGGTGCTACGCGCCCGTCGTAGAGGTGGAGGAATGCAAGCAGACAGTTCATAGGAGCAGTGACCATTAAAGTAGCGATAGAAAAGAGATAAAGATGCAACAGTGCGGCGAAGAGACAGAGGTTGAAGGGAGTCAGTAAGAGGAGGAGAGTTAATGAGACGAAAAGACTTTGACTCCACCCTATTGAGAAGAGCTGTATGTGGGGAGCCTCCCCACACATGAGAGTTGTACTCCACACAGGGGCGGATAAAACCCCTGTATAGAGTCAACAATTGTGCAGGGGTAAAGAAAGAGCGGAGTCGGCTTAGCACACCCAATCTCTTGGAAGCAGATTTTACAAGAGATGTAATATGATCTTTCCAAGATAAGTCCCGAGTAAATGAAACCCCAAGCATGTTCAAGGATGATGCAGGATTAATCTGAATATTATTAAACATTAGTGGGTATACCTGTGGAAGATTTTGTCGGGTTGATAGGTGTAAGAACTGAGTCTTAGAAGCATTAAAGACAACCATATTATTTTTACCCCAGTCAGAGATATGAGCCAAGTCAGACATTAGTTGTGGTAGTAAATGTGGTGGTGAGTGGAGGTAGGCCGAGTTGGGAGATGTCATGGTTGTGGTGGTGGTGGTGGTGGTAGGTGTGGTAGCTGTGCTAGTTGTGTTGTGGGATGGTAATGGGTGTTGTGATGATAATATACTTATTGTTTTGGTTGTGGGAGTAGGTTTGGTGATGTCATTTGTTGTGTTGGTGGTTGTGATGGAGGTGGTTGTGTTAGTGGTGGTTGTGTTAGTGGTGGTTGTGTTGGTGGTGGTTGTGTTAGTGGTGGTTGTGATGGTGGTGGTTGTGATGGTGGTGGTTGTGTTAGTGGTGGTTGTGTTGGTGGTGGTTGTGATGGTGGTGGTTGTGTTGGTGGTTGTGTTGGTGGTGGTTGTGTTGGTGGTGGTTGTGTTAGTGGTGGTTGTGTTAGTGGTGGTTGTGATGATGGTGGTTGTGATGGTGGTGGTTGTGTTAGTGGTGGTTGTGTTGGTGGTGGTTGTGTTGGTGGTGGTTGTAATGGTGGTGGTTGTGTTGGTGGTGGTTGTGTTGGTGGTTGTGATGGTGGTGGTTGTGTTGGTGGTGGTTGTGATGGTGGTGGTTGTGTTGGTGGTTGTGATGGTGGTGGTTGTGATGGTGGTGGTTGTGTTGGTGGTTGTGATGGTGGTGGTTGTGATGGTGGTGGTTGTGTTGGTGGTGGTTGTGTTGGTGGTGGTTGTGATGGTGGTGGTTGTGATGATGTTAGTTACTGCTAATATGGCTAGTAAGAGGCAGTTGTAGGGTGTGATTCTCTCTCTCTCTCTCTCTCTCTCTCTCTCTCTCTCTGTCACACACACAGACACACACACACACACACACACACACACACACACACACACACACACACACACACACTACATAAATCAAACGTGTGCAAAACTACCTCTGCAATATTTATGAGTAAGTTGTTTTATTGCCTTTGCCGTCAAGGTTTTCATTGTTGTTTATTTAGCCCACTGAGGCCAGGGTTTATTTCTTAGCTATCTCCAGACGCCTTTATTTATTGCCAGAGTGACGTTTTCTCCTTGAGGGTTCTCCTTGGCTGGAAATATTGGTGTGGAGGCAGCAAGAATATAATATCAAAATCGTCCTCACATTGTAGTGGTCAAATAGTGTGGATTGCCATATATGCCTCAGCCACAGGCACGGCAACATTAGTGTGTGTGTTTCTTGACGTGAGATAAGATTGGCTGGTCTGGTAGGGTTAGGGTAGGTTAGGCTGTTAGGGTTAGGGTAGGATAGGCTGTTAGGGTTAGGGCAGGTTAGGCTTTTAGGGTTAGGGCAGGTTAGGCTCTTAGGGTTAGGGTAGGTTAGCCTGTTAGGGTTAGGGTAGGTTAGGCTGTTAGGGTTAGGGTAGGTTAGGCTGTTAGGGTAGGTCAGGCTGGTAGGGTTAGGGTAGGTTAGGCTTTTCGGGGTAGGGTGGGTTGGGTTAGGGTAGGTTAGGCCGGTAGGGTTAGGGTAGGTTGGGTTAGGGTAGGGTAGGCTTGTAGGGTTAGGGTAAGTTAGGCTGTAAGGATTAGGGGAGGTTAGGCCCCACACCCCTGTACCCCTACATCCGTCTGTATCCCTTCACCCCTGTACCCCCACACCCCCTGTACCCACACACCTCTCTACCCCCACACCCCTGCACACCACACCCCTGTACCCCCACACTCTTTCCTCCTCCCCTCCCTCCAACACCACTTTGTCAAGCACAGTGTAATATTATTCCGCCCAGCACCCAGCCATACCCTCTTATCTCTTCCCTGCTGACTCTTCCCCTCTTATCTCTCTCTCTCTCTCTCTATCCATATCTCTTCCCATTATCCACCTTCCGCATCTGTTTCCTCAGACTGTCACATATTTCTCCTCTGGATTTCCTTCACTGTGATTGACATAGTCATTGCCTCCCTGCCTCTCTCACTCCCTCCATTATCTTTCACTCCTGCCTCCCTCACTCCTTTCTCCCTTTATCTGTCAGTCATTCCCTGCCTGCCTCACTCTCTTCTCCTTTATCTTTCACTCTCTACCTCCTTCACTCCCTTCTCCCTTTATCTGTCAATCACTCCTGCCTCCCTCACTCCCTCCTCTCTGTGTCTATCAATCACTCCCTGCCTCCCTCACTCCCTCCTCTCTGTATTTATCATTCACTCCCTGCCTCCCTCACTCCCTCCTTCTTCATCTATCTTTCACCCTCCTTCCCTCCTGTCCTTCACTCCTTCCTTCCTTCCTTACTTGCTATATAAACAACAAAACATGTAAGGATAAGTAAAGCCTGCCAGTTGACCCACACTAGACACATCCTGCCAATGGATACACATTACCTACCTGAACAACACATAATAACACACACTTACCCTCCCATTATAAGTGGCTAGCCAGATTTCGTGATACCTCTTCCTTAGCGATTTTTGCTGCACATCACATCTTAATATTCTCATGTAAGTTATTGATGCAAACTATGTGACTAATAAAGTAATATAAATAATTGAGTACAGAATGTTAATGGGAATATGCAAAATAAATCGCCAGGGAAGAGGTTCAGTAAAGCCACGTGATATACACCCTGCAGCTGAACCTTACCTGTGTGTCCTGTTCCTTCCTCCTTACCTGTCGCTTCTGTTTATTAACTCTACACACCTAGTCTACACACCTACCAGATTTACTTACCTTTCTTTCTTTACTTCTTGTTTTCTCTTTCTGTCAGTCACTAAGCGATTTGGTGCCATTCTTTCATTTCTTCACCAGTTCGCTAGAGGACAGGGAGGTAACAGGGAGGTGTGGAGGGAACAGGGAGGAAAGAATAGAAAGCGAGGGAGGAGAGGGCAGCCGAAGGGAGGTCTGGAAGGGACAGGGAGGAAGTGACGGAGGAGAGGGAGGTAACAAGGAGGTGTGGAGGGAACAGGGAGTCAGATCATTAGCTACAGTTAGTGAATGTATAAGTCACAGTAATGAGAGAGGTTGACGTGTGTGTGTGTGTGTGTGTGTGTGTGTGTGTGTGTGTGTGTGTGTGTGTGTGTGTGTGTGTGTGTGTCCTTAACCTCCACGCTTCTCTTACTTCTCCACCTTATTACTGATCGGTGTCCTTCTTTCTTCTTACTCTTTCCCTTTTCCTCAGTCCTTGTCACTCTTCTTTTTCCTCCTCCACTTCTTACTGGTAGTTTTTCTTCCTCTCTTCCCTCTCACCTCATCCCTTTTCCTCATTCCGTTTTTTCCTCATATCCTCTGGCCTAATATTCCCTCCTCCCATTCCACCCTTCCACAGATACGTCCCTTCCCTGTTCTTCTTCCCTCCTTTCCATTTCATTTCCCTCTCATCCCATTCCGTCTCTCTGTTAGACAACAAAATCATTATGATTTTCTCCTCCTCCTCCTCCTCCTCCTCCTCCTCCTCCTGTCCCATACACACCTATTCATCACCCAGGGTAATGCTGCACCTCGTGGGTGTGACGCCACGTGACGTAACAACCAATTAACGCGTAACAACCGTGCCCAGGGGAGTGATGGAGGGGGGGGGGAGGCAACTGTCCTGGGAAGGATCGCGGGTCGGACTCTCAATGGCTTTGTTGATTTCTGAGCACATGTTCGTTTGTGATTTATTTTGTAAAGTACAGCTCTGTCTGCTTTGTTATGATGCACTGCTGATATAAAAACGCAATAAACAGTACACAAGAGAAGGTTAAGGTGTAATACACCAAATAAATTAGATACCACAGTGTTCCTTATAACAAACAGCCACGAGAGGACCATTAGGTGTGTTGGTGTTTGCTGTCCTTTAATGTGTATAAAACAACCCACTGTGTGTGTGTGTGTGTGTGTGTGTGTGTGTGTGGCCTATGAGCTGAAGGATGTGTGTGTGTGTGTGTGTGTGTGTGTGTGTGTGTGGCCTATGAGCTGAAGGAAATCGTCTGCAGGTTGTATTAATTGCCGGAAAAGGACTTACTCGTGGTGATGAGGTTTACTGGGGCCATCTCTCTCTCTCTCTCTCTCTCTCTCTCTCTCTCTCTCTCTCTCTCTCTCTGCTTTCCCCTTCGCCTCCTGTTCCCCTTCCTCTTCCCTCTCCTCTCACTCTCTCTTCCTCCTCCTCTTACTTCGTTCTCCTCCGTCTCTTCCACTCGTTATCCTTTCTCGTTTCCTCCTTCATGCATATTCTATAACTTCTCTCCTTCTCCTTATCTTCAGTAATGCTCCTCTCTCTCTCTCTCTCTCTCTCTCTCTCTCTCTCTCTCTCTCTCTCTCTCTCTCTCTCTCTCTCTCTCTCTTAATTTCCACCACATAAATTTTCATGCACATTTTTGGTTTCCTCTCAACACAAATACTTCCAGTTTCAGTTTTCACCAGATATTTTTTTTATATTTCTTTTTCGGGGAGGGGGGGTATGGGTTTTGATGATGATGATGATGATGATGATGATTATGGTTGTGATGATGATGATGATGCTTCCTTTTCATTTCCCTGATCAACCAAATGTTTCTCTCTTCGTCTCGCCTCATAAACCATCACCTCCCTCATATATTCCTCTCGGGCCTCTTTTTCCACATTCACCTCCTCACCCTCCTCATCTTCCGTCACTGTCCTAGAGAGTGGCGCCTTCATGTGGTGGCGCTCATGTAACCCCGCGGCACAAAAACATCCCTCAGCTCCCTATCCCTCGAAAGGAGGATGGTAGACTGCGGGAGATGGGCAACTTCAGCCTGCAGTCCACTGGGTTCACATTTCACATGAACCTGGAGCCACAGCAACAGTCCTTCCTAACCCATCCTCATTGCTCCTCACCATCATCATCATCTGTCACTATCATCATTCCTTCTCCTTCCTCACTTTTCTTCACCGTCTTCATCATCTCTCACTGTCACCATTCCTTCCTCCTCCTCATCATTTCTCCGTCTTCATCATTTGTCACTACCATCACATCTTCCCTCTCTCATTTCTCCTTACCATCCCTACCTTCTTTCACTTCACTTCTTCCTCCTACTCATTCCTCACTGTCGTCCTCCGCTCCTCCTGCCACTACATTCATTGCTTTCGTCTCCTCTCTTCTTCTTATCCTAACCTCTTTCTCCTACGTCCTCACATTTCTCAACACCAGTCCTCTTACATCCTCCTGTCTTTTATCGTCCCCTCTTATACCCTTCCCTCTTACAATCTCTCTTCATACGTCCTCTTACATTTCCCTCTCTTACATTTTCCCCTCCCACATTCCTCCCTCTTACGTTCTCTCCTCTTACATTTCCTAGTCTTACCTTCTCGCCTCTTGCCCCGCCTCCCTTGTCAGTGTCAGTGGTGGTCGGTAAACACTCATAAGATGGAGGAGGAAGGAGGTGTAATACTCAACTATCCCACTTCTCTCATAGGTCATATTTTTTAGCTGTGGTATATATCTCTTTGTTAGTCATATATTCTCTGGTAATCCTGGCATTCTGAGGCTTTATTTATTCCTGTCTTGGTCCTTTATTACTCACGCACTCAGCTGGTGATACTCATTTACTCTTCCTTACTCACTCTGGTACTTGCATAGCTTTCTCCTCGACCCTGTTGACTCACGTTACCTACTCCGTCACTCATTCAATCACTCACGCCCGGTTTCCGGTAACACACACACACACACACACACACACACACACACACACACACACACACACACACACACACACACACACACACACACACACACACACACACACACAAGACATACAATCACTTAAGTTGATTACAATCCTTCGTTCCCAGTTTTTAGTGTGTGTGTGTGTGTGTGTGTGTGTGTGTCTGTGATGTTTTATGTATTATTATGTATTATATCTTCACTACTACATCACTACTATCACCACTTCTATTAAGGTTGTGAGACTTTTCTGACTGATAATCGTAAAATAAATAAATAAATAAATAAATAACCCTTTCTCAACACCAAGTCTTCCCTAAACTGAATAAAATCGTCTGGAGGCAGTAGTAATTAACCCAGACCAGCCTCATCGTAGTGAAAGGGTTAATATGAGGGTAGTTGTGTTTGTGGCTTGTAATGTGTGGAAAGTGTGAGAGGATGTGTGTGTGTGTGTGTGTGTGTGTGTGTGTGTGTGTGTGTGTGTGTGTGTGTGTGTGTGTGTGTCTGTGTCTGTGTACGGCTGGGGAGAGAGAGAGAGAGAGTACATAGCATCCAAGGCTCCTCTAGTCCTTCTTCCCTTCCCCCTTCCTCCTCTGCTGTCTTTTACGTCCCTCCTTACCCTCTCGTCCTCATTCTCTCCTTCCTCCTTTTCTCCCCCTCTTTTCCTCAACTTTGTCCCTCTCTCTTACACACACACACACACACACACACACACACACACACACACACACACACACACACAGAATACATTATAAGTCAGGCAGTATTTTATAACACACGTGGTCATTTTACAACCACCACGAGTTTTATTTTATCCTGCATAGTTTTGTTTAATGTTTTTCTTGTTGGTGTGTAGTGATGGTGTGTGAATATTAGCCTGTGTAGGACGCCTGGTGATCTAGTGGGTTATGGCGCCTCATTTGGATGTGGCCCACAAGGGTTTGCATCCGAGGTTGGTTGGGCCTTTTTTTTTTTTTTTTTTTTTTTATGCGAGGAAGAAGGAACCAAAGGCCATGAGCCCGCAGTAACAGTTCCCTCCAAGAGAAAAACAAAATACAATATAGAGCCAAATTCAAGATCCGATCATTTTGAGATGCCTGGACACACTGCGTTTGAAAGACTGGAGATCATAGGCAGCAGGAAATACAGACAGAGGGAGACAGTTCCAGAGTTGACCTGTTGCATAAATGAAAGACTGGGAGTAACGGTTAACTCTTGCATTAGAGAGTTGGACAGAAAAAGGATGAGAGTCTGCTGCCAGACGGGTGCTACGCGCCCGTCGCAGAGGTGGAGGAATGCAAGCAGACAGTTCAGAGGAGCAGTGACCATTAAAGTAGCGATAGAAAAGAGATAAAGATGCAACAGTGCAGCGAAGAGACAGAGGTTGAAGGGAGTCAGTAAGAGGAGGAGAGTTAATGAGACGAAAAGCCTTTGACTTCACCCTATTGAGAAGAGCTGTATGAGGGGAGCCTCCCCACACATGAGAGTTGTACTCCACACAGGGGCGGATAAAACCCCTGTATAGAGTCAACAATTGTGCAGGGGTAAAGAAAGAGCGGAGTCGGCTTAGCACACCCAATCTCTTGGAAGCAGATTTTACAAGAGATGTAATATGATCTTTCCAAGATAAGTCCCGAGTAAATGAAACCCCAAGCATGTTCAAGGATCATGTAGGATTAAGCTGAATATTATTAAATATTAGTGGGTATACCTGTGGAAGATTTTGTCGGGTTGAAAGGTGTAAGAACTGAGTCTTAGATGCATTAAAGACAACCATGTTATTTTTACCCCAGTCAGAGATATGAGCCAAGTCAGACATTAGGTGTGCCATAGCCTCATCCCTTGTTTGTTGAAGTAACTGTTGAGATGGGCGTTGCGGGAACCGAATGGAAAGGTGAAGGGTGGAGTCATCAGCGTATGAGTGGATAGGGTTAGATGTACAGCTTAGAAGATCATTGATGAATAAAAGGAAGAGAGTTGGTGATAGGACAGAGCCCTGAGGAACACCACTGTTGATAGATCTAGGAGAAGAACGATGGCCGTCTATAACAGCGGCTATAGAACGACCAGAAAGGAAGCTAGCGATGAAGGCACAGATAGAAGGATAGAAACCGTAGGAGGGCAGTTTGGAAATTAAAGATTTATGCCAGACTCGATCGAAAGCCTTTGAGATGTCAAGTGCAATGGCAAAGCTTTCGCCAAAGTCCCGAAAGGAGGATGACCAGGAGTCTGAAAGGTAGGTGAGAAGATCGCCAGTGGAGCGTCCCTGACGGAACCCATACTGACGATCGGAAAGAAGGTTGTGATAGGAAAGATGCCTTAAAATTTTTCTATTAAGAATTGACTCGAAAACTTTTGAAATACAGGACGTTAAAGCAATTGGACGATAGTTGGAGGGTTGGGAGTGGTCACCCTTCTTTGGGACTGGCTGAATGAGAGCAAACTTCCAGCAAGAAGGAAAGGTACAAGTTGACAGACAAAGACGAAATAGTTTGCCTAGGCAGGGTGTAAGCACAGAAGCACAGTTCTTGAGAACAACAGGAGGGACCCCATCAGGCCCATATGTCTTGTTAGTACTGAGGCCAGCGATGGCAGAAAATACATCAACTGAAGAAAATTTTAATGTCAGCCATGAGGAAGTCAGAGGGGGGAAGTGATGGAGGAACAGCACCGGAATCGTCTAAGGTAGAATTGGAGGAGAAAGTCTGTGCTGACACGATACTGCTCAGGGAAGAACAACTGGTCACTTTCACCTTTAATATCTAGACTGATTAGCCTGTCCCCAAATCCCTGTTCTTCTGATGGTGTATTGAAAGACTGGATAGATGGATAGATAGTGTGAGTCAGTGTTGTTTATGCTTCTGATGGGGTATTAATAGACTGGATAGATGGATAGATAGTGTGAGTCAGTGTTGTTTATGCTTCTGATGGGGTATTAATAGACTGGATAGATGGATAGATAGTGTGAGTCAGTGTTCTTTATGCTTCTTCTTCGCCCATTATGACTATGCATGAATTCCACATCTTTCTTCCGTCTACTCCATCTTTTCCGTCTTCTCTGTGATATAGTGCATGCAGGTCTCTCTCTCTCTCTCTCTCTCTCTCTCTCTCTCTCTCTCTCTCTAATATAAAGTTGCTACTGAGTAATAATTGGCAACTTTCTCTTTATTTTTTCAGGTCAGTACAACATATAGCCTTAAGTGGCAGTGTGGTCATCAGGCGTTGGTAAGTGTTCACTGGTGTTGTTGTGTAATATTGTGCTATGACCAACAAAGGCATCTACACCTGAATTAGGGACCTGGATGTGTAAGTGGACGGTTGTGTGTCATAGTCTAGGATAATGTGTTTGTTTTCCTTGTCACTTACGCTTGTATATGATTGTTAATGTCCCCTACACACAAAATGTCGCCCCAGCGTGTTGGGTTAAGCCTCTACACATGTTCCTTATATTGAAATTCGCTTCACCATCATCTAATCCTTCCTCTGTCCCCCTCCTTCCTTCAGATGTGGTGGCCAGCCTCACAACAGTTTGAGTATTTTTCCATATCTTTTACAATCAGATTATCGTCAACGTTGCCCTGCCGTCATTGTGTCCTGCCTTCCATATTCCCTATTCCTCCCCAACAATATGGAGTATCCTTCCTTCCCACACTCTTGTCTTGTGTGTCTCACGTTGCTGTCACATCAGTATTTTCATGTAACACCTTCTATCGCCACAGCCGCCAGGAAGGGTCCACCAACTTTTGATTGTGACAGTACACATCTGACTATAAATTCTCACATCACTTTGCGATATAGAGACTCAGGAAAATATAATACCTCTAATAAAGGAAATATGAGGAGAGTGGGATACACATTAAGAGAAGACTGATTTATTTGATTGTGTTAATATAGTCATAAGTTTCATACAGCAGGCCACCTAGCTGTGTGCACAGTAATTTACCATTTTAATTTGTGATGACTAGAATGTAATAATTTAAATTGTGATTTTATGTGAGCGTTATGTGGCATTTACGCCTTCACTCCAGTAAAGTATTTTTATTTTATTCATGGTGTCTCCAGGACGTTTGTATTTAGCTTATGGAGGTTTTCGACCTTGAGTGGTTAAACACAGTGTTCTTTAACCCCTTCAGTACGAGAGGCCTTTGGTAAGGTGAATATAGTGGGTTTGTATGGGCAAGATAAAACACAACTAAGGTGCTGGGGCTGAAGGTGTTATTCTGTGGTAAGATGTATACAGTAGTGTGTGCAGGCGTCTGGATGTGTGTTTGTTGTGGTGTTATTCTGTGGTAAGATGTATACAGTAGTGTGTGCAGGCGTCTGGATGTGTGTTTGTTGTGGTGTTATTCTGTGGTAAGATGTATACAGTAGTGTGTGCAGGCGTCTGGATGTGTGTTTGTTGTGGTGTTATTCTGTGGTAAGATGTATACAGTAGTGTGTGCAGGCGTCTGGATGTGTGTTTGTTGTGGTGTTATTCTGTGGTAAGATGTATACAGTAGTGTGTGCAGGCGTCTGGATGTGTGTTTGTTGTGGTGTGGCATCGGTTTTATTTACCTAACATTATACAGGGAATTATGTTAAAGGTTTAGGCCTTTGATTCTTTATTTGTGCGTAAACAAAGTTTTAGACCGAAAAGAGACGCACGTTTTTAGCCAAGTAAGTTAACATATACGGTACTCTACTCTCTCTCTCTCTCTCTCTTATTCCTTCCTCACTCAAGTCTTCCTCACTTTCCTTCTCCTCTTCATTTACTCTGCTTTTAAGCTTATTTCACATACCTCTTTTTCACCGTCTCTCATCATGCTTTCTTAAAACTATCTCACATGTCATTTATTCAGCTCTTTTTTTTTTTTACTTCCGTTCCTCAGTTTATTTTCTTTTTTTCCTCCTCCTCATGCCACTCACACCGCACATTTCCTCACCCTCTCTCTCCCTTTCCCTCCGCCAGTTTTCCTCCGCCTGGTGGCCGTGCTTGCCTGCAGCCGCCGTGATAAACCTGCCCCAACATTTATTTCCCTATCTTTTACGAGGCAGCCCGGCAGTAAACATGATCGCTGCTTTGTTTACGCTTTGACTCCACAGATTTAAGGCGTGTGTGAGGTAAGGCTGTTGGCGATTTATGCAGCCATTAACACAGCGCCATCCTGCCTCTCAATACCCTAGCCTGACGGGCTGTTGGTTGTAGGATAAGTATCAATTAATATGTTATACGTTTTAATGGTTTGTGGTCTGTACTGGCGCCTGGTGGTCTAGTGGTGTGAGGCGCCGGTCTGGCTGATGATCGGACGCTACACACAGAGTAAAGAAAAATTTCGAACCTTTATCAGCTTAGCAGTATTAACTAGCAGGGGAAAGGGAGAAGTAAATAAGGTGAAAATTATATATATATATATATATATATATATATATATATATATATATATATATATATATATATATATATATATATATTCTCTGAGTGTGCAGTATGTCTGTAGATAGAAAGGTGTTAATTTTGTCATCCATACTCATTTATATACCATCATAAAACAGTTGTTAGGGCAAAGCAACAGATTACTCGCAGACTAACTTAACCCCTTCAGTACGGTGTTTTTTTGTGTATTTACAACCTTGACTTTAATTTCTGCCCTGAGTTGATTACGATGGTGTGGTGTAGACAAGACCTAAATAATGCTTCAAGGCAGAGAAGGCCATCTGTCAGCCAGTCAGCAGTCAGCCATGGAGTCAGCTCAAGGCACAGAAGGGGTTAACCCGGCCATCTGTCAGCCAGTCAGCAGTCAGCCATGGAGTCAGCTCAAGGCACAGAAGGGGATTAACCCGGCCATCTGTCAGCCAGTCAGCAGTCAGCCATGGAGTCAGCACAAGGGACAGAAGGGGTTAACCCGGCCATCTGTCAGCCAGTCAGCAGTCAGCCATGGAGTCAGCACAAGGGACAAAAGGGGTTAACCCGGCCATCTGTCAACCAGTCAGCAGTCAGCCATGGAGTCAGCACAAGGGACAGAAGGGGTTAACCCGGCCATCTGTCAGCCAGTCAGCCATGGAGTCAGCACAAGGGACAGAAGGGGTTAACCCGGCCATCTGTCAGCCAGTCAGCCATGGAGTCAGCAGGGTTTACGACTGGCTGACATTTTTACAACGTTGGTGCAGAGATAGGATCCAACCCTTCTTGGCTCACTGCTGTTTCTTCCCTTGTGTTGTGTAGTTTGTGTTGCATATAGATTTTTGCAATAGATTTTTGTCGTGACTTTAAAACAAGGCCGTGTGTGATCTGCTCTTGGGGTGAGTTGTGCTGAGGGAGGGAGGGGAGGGGAGGTATGGAGAAGGTCAGGGAAGATGTGGGGAGAGGGAAGGAGGTGTAGGGTAGGGTGTGGGAGGAAAGGTGAGGAGGGAGAAGGTGTGTAGAAGGGTATGGCGAGGGAGATGGTAGGATTATGAATTAAGAGGAAGGGGTAGATGGGAGAAGACAGGGTACAGTGTGATAGATAAGTTGTGTGTGTGTGTGTGTGTGAGAGAGAGAGAGAGAGAGAGGGAGGGAGGGAGGGAGGGAAGGAGAGAAAAAGGTAGTTTCTCTCTCTCTCTCTCTCTGCTGTACGATACACTCTGACACTAACCACTACCAGTGCAATATATATAAACCACAGTTTCATGAATACCTAAAAAGACCAATGAGTTTTTCCATCCACAGTGAAGTATTCTGAAATTTGTAACACAGCCAGTGAAGGTGGACGTAGGTGGGGTATATTTATTTCTGGGTTTTCCTTTTTTTTTTTTTTCTATTTAGACATGTAGGCATTTTAAATATTACTTTTTTCCCCTATATGGGCATTTTTTCTTATTAGTATTTTTTTTTTTCTGATGTTTATGGCTGTCTTTGTGGCTGTGTATTTCTGATGTTTATGGCAGTGTATTTCTGATATTTATGGCTGTGTATTTCTGATGTTTATGGCTGTCTTTCTGATGTTTATGGCTGTGTATTTTTGATGTTTATGGCTGTGTATTTCTGATGTTTATGGCTGTGTATTTCATATGTTTATGGTTGTGTATTTATGGCTGTGTATTTCTGATGTTTACGGTTGTGTATTAATGGCTGAGTATTTCTGAAGTTTATGGCTGTGTATTTCTTATGTTTATGGCTGTGTATTTCTGATGTTTATGGCTGTGTATTTATGGCTGTTTATTTCTGATGTTTATGGCTGTTTATTATTGATGTTTTTGGCTGTGTATTTTCCTTCTGTGGACATTTTTGTTTATTAATTTTTTTTGTATGTTTATGGCCGTGTATTTGTATATATCGGTGGCCATAAATGAATATTTTTGGTTGCTTTATTGAACTCCTTCCCTTTTACTAAGTCTGTCGTCCGAGGAATTCTGTCCTTAGATGAATACACTCGTCTGGTTTGGCAACAATATATAAAAAAATTAACCTGGTTTAACGAGAATGAAATAAAACTTACTACTGGTTTAGCGAGAACAAAATAAAAAACACTCCTTCACTAAGAGAGTCTGCCTCAAGCTGGATAAAACCGTGTGGCCACAACAGTAACAAAATACCTGAGATGTGCTCGGTCTGAAAGGGTTAATTTATTGTCTTAGTGCAAAGCTATGACACGTGGAAGGTGGTTGTGTGAGCCAGTAGTGAAATAGTTTTGATGAGGAAACACCACGTTTTGTGTACAGTGTGTGAGTATAGTTTGTTTTCTCGTCTTGTGTCTCCCTCTCCTACACCTCCCCTTCATTCCTTTCTTCCATCTTTCCCCTCTCCCCCCTCCTGCCTCCCTCTCCTACACTTCTTTATCCTTCTCTTCCACCTGTCTCCTGTCCCTCCCTTCCCCTCCCTCTCTTGCATTTTCTCCCTCTCCTTCTCTTCCCCTCGCTCTCCTACACCTCTCCTTCCTCCCTCTCTTCTTCATCTCCCTCTTTCCCCCCCCCTCCCCTCCTCCCATCCGTGTATAATGTCAGGGGGTCATTTCGGTGGCCGCCTCGCCTTCGGTACGGGCGCCAGAACACCGAGCTGGTGGTGAGGCCGAATATGCATGGCCTGCTGCCAGCCTGCATGGTGAGCCAATGGCAAGGGATGGGAGGGAATGGAACAAGGGAATGAAAAAAAATGAGACGATATGAGAACAGATGGATTAGGCAACGGGATGGGATGGGATGAAAGGGGGAGCGGGACGAAATTGGATGTGATGGGACAGAAGGATGGATTAAAATGAAATGGGATGGAAGAAAAGGGATGAACCCAAATGAGGTGGGATGGGATGGGATGAGTGAGTCTATGGGATATGGTGGTTTGGGTCTGGATGTGATGATGATGATGATGATAGGATGAGACAGGACTGAATGGGCAAAGACGAGATTGGATGAGGCGGGAAGGGTGTAGGTAGGATGTGACAGGAAGTGTATTGGTTGGCAAAAAATAAAGAGACTGATAGGGAAATATATGTAGTGATGTGTGGACAAGAATTACATTAAATAAAGAATAGGATGGATAGAGACTCGGAGGAACACACACACACACACACACACACACACACACACACACATGAGGGAGGTTGGTGTGCTGTGGGAATAAGGGTCGTTGCGAGTAGTGACAAAAAGTTGCAATATTCATTAAGCTGGTGTGTGTCTATTACACCGCTCGCTGGTGCAGTGGTAACGCTCTCGCTTGCCATCTGGTAGACGGGAGTTCGCGCCTCGCTCAGGTTGCGAAAAGTTTCACTGACGAAGTGGGTGGTTACTGTCCCCCTTGAGCAAGGGGACGGGTGTGTGCGTGTGTGAAGGTCACAGCCTTGCCCTTAGATCGGACTATATGAGCTCTCAGCTCCCTTCCGGGAGGGTAAAAAGCTGACGATCACGACCATCAGGTGATCCTGACCGACCCGGTGAATTACACACACAAACACACACACACACACACATTTCACGATAGAACTACAGTAATTAAGGTAAATAATGCGTCAAACCAAATACTGTCCTAAATGTTAAGTGTTGTGTGTTTGTTGCCATGACAGCGCTTATACCTGTTGGATGAAATGTGGGTTTACTGTGAACAGGCAACAGTTTCCATACCTAAAGAGGGTCCAAGTCGGGCCACAACTGTTTAGCTTAACAATAAACACATCTTCGGTTTGTGAGTATAGTATTCCACCAGGACGATGTGTTAGTAAAGTGATACCAGTGTTGAGAGAGAGAGAGAGACTAGTTTTAAATTGGTTCCAGGCCAGTGAAAGTTGCACCTGTTTAGTATTAAAGAAGTTTTAGAAGCAGTATATTAAAATCCAAAGGTTAATTAGTTACTTAGCCCCAGCAGCCCGTGTATATCCCACACCACACCCATAATTACTGACACCTCTCTACCTGTAGCACCCCCCTCACCCCCTTACTTCACCCCTCCCTTCCCCTCCCCTTCCCCCTCACATCACACACCACACACATAATTACTGACACCCCTCTACCTGTAGCACCCCCCTC
>NC_137003.1:6333252-6340752 GCF_032717465.1 Coenobita brevimanus
CTATCAGGGACATGTTCAGTGAAATGGGCCACACACTCATCCAGGACACATTGAAGCCCCGGAATCCTGGCACCTTCTCACAGGCTCGTATTCTTCCTAATACCTCTTCCTTAACGATTGATTTTGGATTTAGGTGGTTATTATTCTTTTGTCCTGTTATTTATGCAGAATACGGTGATATTTGAAAGATTTATGCAACACAATAGAAGAGTTAGGTGTCATAAGCAAACTAAATCGCCTAGGAAAAGGTGTTAGTATATGTGCTTTATATAGGAATGTCAGTTACGAGTTTAGCTTACGGATATATCTAAGACTACGGCCGTAAGGCCTTTACTGTGTACGGTGTCATCAAAGCTTCTCATCTTCCTCCTCGCCCTTCTCTTCCTCCTCTTCCTTCTCCTCCTCCTTCCCCTCCTCCTCCTCTTCTTCTTCTTCTTCTTCGTCTTCTGCTTCGTTTTCTTCTTCCTCCTCCTCCTCCTCCTCCTGTAATCCCCATCCCACCTCCCCCAGCCCTGCCTAATCAGCTCAGACTCATAGTAACCCAGTTAAAGCTCATTACAGACTGGCTAAGTAGTCAACACCCACCCTTGTTGCCTACTCATACTGCCAGTGTCATACTACTCCCTTACAGTGTCATACTGCCCCCTTACAGAGCCATACTGCCAGTGTCATACTACACCCTTACAGTGTCATACTGCCAGTGTCATACTACACCCTTACAGTGTCATACTACACCCTTACAGTGTTATACTGCCAGTATCATATTACACCCTTACATGTCACACTACCTCCTTACAGTGTCATACTACCCAGTTACAGTGTCAAACTACACCCTTAGTGTCATACTACCCCTTACAGTGTCATACTACCCCCTTAGTGCCATACTACCCCCATACAGTGTCATACTACACCCTTAGTGTCATACTACACCCTTACAGTGCCTTAATTACCCCTTGACAACCTGACAGCCTTAATTACCCCCTGACTACCTGACAGCCTTAATTAACCCCTGACTACCTGACAGCCTTAATTAACCCCTGGCTACCTGACAGCCTTCCTATATGCCGTCGAAATCGTCTCTTGGCAGCCAGGATGTCTGCACACAGTTATAATCAGCTTATGGAGATAAATAATATCTTAAAGCGATTAACGGAGACTGCTGGCAATCCTGGCTTCATATACTGTTTTTTGAAAGCTAAGAAAATCGTCTGAAGAAAGTAAAAATATACCGAAAGATAATTCATCAGATGGAGGGGAAATTATCGTCAGAAATATTTAGTGTTATTTATTTATTTATTTATTTATTTATCACTGGCCATTGTTGGTTGTCAGGTGTTTGGCAGGTGTGTGAGGGAAACAAGTATAATTTTTGTACAACGTTAGATTTAAGAGACTGTATGAATATGAAGTGAGAGAGAGAGAGAGAGCCAGCGAACAGGCAGTGTGGGTGACAGCTCCCTGCTGTCAGCCCCTCTCCCCCTTTCCTCCTCCCCCTCCCCTGTGTTCTGTATAGTAAGGTCGTACTGGGGTAAACGTAGCACCGCCTTTTTAGCATGCTGTCTCTCTCTCTCTCTCTCTCTCTCTCTCTCTCTCTCTCTCTCTGACAGAGTGAAAGAACCAAGGACGGAAAAACCTACGCACAGAGAGAGACAGAAAGAGAGAGAGAGAGAGAGAGAGAGAGAGAGAGAGAGAGAGCAGACTCAATAAATTCAATAAAACCAGCGAAAAATCAAATCCCGAACGGAGTGCAAAGAACAAAGGAAAATCCATGATGATAAAATCTATAGAAAAAAATACAATAAAAATACAGATGGTAAAAAAAGTTGAAAAAATATGAATGAAGGACGAAAATTAAAAAATGGTGATCAGAGTGAAAGTGAAAAATGAAGAGGAAAATACGGGACTCAGAAGCAGTGATGTTGGCAGTTGAGAGAGAGAGAGAGAGAGAGAGAGAGTCCAGCTTGTGTGATACGTAAATGGAGGTGACCATGTCAGGGTCAGAGAAGCCGATTATGTGTTGTGTTTGAACTCGCTCGCTCACATTCTCTCTCTCTCTCTCTCTCTCTCTCTCTCTCTCTCTCTCTGCTACGCCAAAACACCAAGGTTTACATTAAGGCATACACTTGGCTGTTGCAATTTTCTTCATTAAAAAAGATAAAACACATTCACCTTCCCGTATAAAGGAGTATATTGGTATAGTATATTTTTGTATATTCAAATCTGTGTAAAGATTTTTTTAAAGGTAAGGCTATGACGTCATTCACAGCCATCCATCCAAACTCATGTTCATCCCAGGATTTTCTATATTTTTCACTGTTTTTTGTTTATCATATATGAATCACACTACACATCAGTATAGCACACACTATTGGATATATAAATATGGAAGCACAGGCACTTTTGTTTCATATACTCTGCACACTACACAGCAATTTATCACACACTACACTGCACACATATACATGGAAGCACAGACACTTACTTTTCATTCATAGAGTGAAACACACAACACAGCAATATCAACACACACTTGTACGAGTAGATGCTGTGTTGCTACAAGTGGAAGTGTTGGATGGGGGAGACACAGGTTAGAGTTTGAATTCCTTATTTTCCCTAAGGTTTCTGTGTTGCCGAAACGTTAGAGGAAATAAAGAATTGCAGCTGTACCCTGTGTCTCTGCCAGCCAACATTGCCACTGTAACCTGTGTCTCTGCCAGCCAACATTGCCACTGTAACCTGTGTGTCTGCCAGCCAACATTGCCACTGTAACCTGTGTCTCTGCCAGCCAACATTGCCACTGTAACCTGTGTCTGTGCCAGCCAACATTGCCACTGTAACCTGTGTCTCTGCCAGCCAACATTGCCACTGTAACCTGTGTCTCTGCCAGCCAACATTGCCACTGTAACCTGTGTCTCTGCCAGCCAACATTGCCACTGTAACCTGTGTCTGTGCCAGCCAACATTGCCACTGTAACCTGTGTCTGTGCCAGCCAACATTGCCACTGTAACCTGTGTCTGTGCCAGCCAACATTGCCACTGTAACCTGTGTCTGTGCCAGCCAACATTGCCACTGTAACCTGTGTCTCTGCCAGCCAACATTGCCACTGTAACCTGTGTCTCTGCCAGCCAACATTGCCACTGTAACCTGTGTCTCTGCCAGCCAACATTGCCACTGTAACCTGTGTCTCTGCCAGCCAACATTGCCACTGTAACCTGTGTCTCTGCCAGCCAACATTGCCACTGTAACCTGTGTCTCTGCCAGCCAATATTGCCACTGTAACCTGTGTCTCTGCCAGCCAACATTGCCACTGTAACCTGTGTCTCTGCCAGCCAACATTGCCACTGTAACCTGTGTCTCTGCCAGCCAACATTGCCACTGTAACCTGTGTCTCTGCCAGCCAACATTGCCACTGTAACCTGTGTCTGTGCCAGCCAACATTGCCACTGTAACCTGTGTCTCTGCCAGCCAACATTGCCACTGTAACCTGTGTCTCTGCCAGCCAACATTGCCACTGTAACCTGTGTCTCTGCCAGCCAACATTGCCACTGTAACCTGTGTCTCTGCCAGCCAACATTGCCACTGTAACCTGTGTCTGTGCCAGCCAACATTGCCACTGTAACCTGTGTCTGTGCCAGCCAACATTGCCACTGTAACCTGTGTCTGTGCCAGCCAACATTGCCACTGTAACCTGTGTCTGTGCCAGCCAACATTGCCACTGTAACCTGTGTCTCTGCCAGCCAACATTGCCACTGTAACCTGTGTCTCTGCCAGCCAACATTGCCACTGTAACCTGTGTCTCTGCCAGCCAACATTGCCACTGTAACCTGTGTCTCTGCCAGCCAACATTGCCACTGTAACCTTTGTCTCTGCCAGCCAACATTGCCACTGTAACCTGTGTCTCTGCCAGCCAACATTGCCACTGTAACCTGTGTCTCTGCCAGCCAACATTGCCACTGTAACCTGTGTCTCTGCCAGCCAACATTGCCACTGTAACCTGTGTCTCTGCCAGCCAACATTGCCACTGTAACCTGTGTCTCTGCCAGCCAACATTGCCACTGTAACCTGTGTCTGTGCCAGCCAACATTGCCACTGTAACCTGTGTCTGTGCCAGCCAACATTGCCACTGTAACCTGTGTCTCTGCCAGCCAACATTGTCACTGTAACCTGTGTCTGTGCCAGCCAACATTGCCACTGTAACCTGTGTCTCTGCCAGCCAACATTGCCACTGTAACCTGTGTCTCTGCCAGCCAACATTGCCACTGTAACCTGTGTCTCTGCCAGCCAACATTGCCACACTCACAACTGCACATAACGACACACGGCCACAGTCAGTTACCATCGATAATTTCAAGCATATATATTGTCACATGTAGGGTTGTTTGATCAATTGACAAACGATTTATTACCGATAAACACATACAGACCACCCTAACACAAAGCCTGCAAACACAAACACAAACACTTCATGTCCACACGTGTTTATTTAATGTCTTCAAACACCAGCACATTATTCTAAGACCTGTTTTCTCGTCGGTTAAGGAAGGTCCCTAACACCTCTTCCTTAGCTATTTATTTTAGATTCTGGCTGGTTAATATCCTCTTGTACGTTATTCATGCAGAATATGGCGATATTAGGATGATTTTTGTAACACGCAGAAGGACAGTAAGGTGTAATAAGCAAAATAAATTACTTAGGGAAAGGTGTTAGGGAGCTTCCTTAACCGAAGAGAATATCAGCCAGTGTCCAATGGCTGTCTGTGGTGTGACTGACAGGCCAACTGACAGCCAGCTATCAGATCAGCCATCCCTCTCACCCACCTCTACTCTACCTCAGTCTCCTCTTTCTCTCCCCTTCCTCCTTTCTCACCCTGTCCCCCCTTTACCTCCCCTTCTCCCCTTTCTCTCCCCTTCCTCTTTTCTCTCACCGGCCCCCTTTACCTCCTTTTACTCTTTAATTCCCTTCCCTTCTTTCTCTCCCCCTTCTCTCCTCGTTCCCCACCCTTTTCTCCCTGTCCTCCTCCCTTTCCCATCTCTTTCATTTCTTTCCTTCTCCCTTTACTTCTTCCCTCCCTCCCTCCCTCAAATCCCATGCTCCTTCCCCATTCGCTCCCCATGATCCCTCCTTCTCTTCCCATTCCTCTTCCCCTCCCCTCTCTCTCTCTCTCTCTCTCTCTCTCTCTCTCTCCTCTTTTCCCCTCATTTTCCTTCCCTCCCCCTCCTCCCCTCATGTTCCCCCTTCTTTCTCCCTCTTCACTACTCCTCCTCCTCTTTCCTCACCCTCCCGTCGACCTCTCCCCGTCCCCACCCTCTCTGTTCCTTCATTATCATTATCATCATCATCTTCATCATCATCATCATCATCATCATCATCATCGGCCCTATCCTTATCATCATCATCATCATCTGTCCGTCAGAGGCTTGTGGCACATTGACCGTCGTACACATTTACCACGACATTTACACACACACACACACACACACGATTATGTTGACAGCCGGGCGAGGTCTTAGCTTACCAATTAGCGAAGAAACAGAGGTTATTTGTGGATTTACTGTGTGTGTGTGTGTGTGTGTGTGTGTGTGTGTGTGTGTGTGTGTATGAGAGTTAGGGTACAGAGGGAGTGATTGGTGATGAGCAGTGTGGCTTTAGGAGAGGGAGGGGATGCGTGGATCAGGTGTTTGCGGTGAGATAAGTGTGTGAAAAGTATTTAGCGAAAGGCAGGGATGTGTTTTGGGCATTTATGGATTTAGAGAAAGCGTACGATAGAATTGATAGGGAGGCTTTGTGGACTGTTTTAAGATTGTATGGACTTGATGGTAGGTTACTAAAAGGGGTGAAAAGTTTTTATGTAAATAGTAGAGCATGTGTAAGAGTGGGAAATGCTGTGAGTGATTGGTTTCCTGTGAGAGTGGGGCTGCGACAGGGATGTGTGATGTCGCCTTGGTTGTTTAATATTTACATGGATGGTGTTGTAAGGGAGGTGAATGCAAGAGTTTTAGGTGGAGGTCTGAGTCTGGTGAATGTTGATGGTGGAGCGTGGAATCTGAAGCAGCTGCTATTTGCAGATGCTACTGCACTGATGGCTGATTCAGAGGAGAGATTGAGACAGTTGGTAGAGGAGTTTGGAAGGGTGTGTGAAAGGAGGAAATTGAAAGTAAATGAGAATAAGAGTAAAGTGATGAAGTGTACGAGGTTGGTAGATGGTAGGGGGATGAATATAGTTTTGAATGGCGAGTTGCTTGAGGAGGTAGAGTGTTTTAAATATCTAGGGTCACATGTTGCTGTGGATGGAAGAATAGATGCAGAAGTGAAGTTTAGAATAAATGAAGTAGGAAAGGTGCTGGGAGGAATGAAAAAAGTGTTTAGATGTCGTTCACTTAGAATGGATGTAAAGAGAAGGCTGTATGAGGGTGTTATGGTACCGACTGCATTATATGGGGCTGAAACATGGAATATGGGTGTAGCAGAGAGGAAAAGTTTGAATGTAATGGAGATGAGGTGCCTGAGGGGTATGTGTGGAGTGACGCGTATGGATCAAGTGCGGAGTGATGAAGTGCGAAGGAGAACTGGAGTTGTTCGGGGGATGGCTGGTAGAGTTGAGCAGAGGGTGTTGCGATGGTTTGGGCATATGGAGAGAATGGATAATGAGCGATTGGTGAAAAAGATAACTAGATCTGATGTGAGAGGTGTAAGGCTGAGAGGAAGACCACGAAAAGGATGGATGGACAGTGTGAAGAGAGCGCAAGATGCGAGAGGGATGTCTGTTGAGCAAGGAAGAGTGGCTGTGCGTGACAGAAATAAATGGAGAGAAATTTTGAATGAATAAGTGATGACGCAGCCCTGAGGGGATATTCTCCCGCATTTGGTCTGCTCAGCTATTTCAGGTCAGGTGCGGGTAAAGGGATGAGTCTGTTATGATGTGGTAGGGGTAAACCAGCTCTGCTGTCGGGCCCTGCTGCGGATGTCACTGATTGCATTGCACAGTTGACCCTTGTGCGGTGTGGTGCGGTGAGGATCTGTCCGTTCTCCCTTTTGGGGCTAAGATGCGAATGTATGTGTTTGAATGGATGAGTAAATGGGGAATGTGTCATCCTGTCTCGACTACCTCCCTTTCCTTGGGGGAAGCAGCCTAGGTATATAGATAGATAGATAGTGTGTGTGTGTGTGTGTGTGTGTGTGTGTGTGTGTGTGTGTGGAGTCTAACTTTTGATGCAAATGATGGAAACAGAAAAAAAAAAGGTTGAAAAATAAAGCAAGGTAAATTATATAATGATAATATATTCTAAAATATCTCTCAACATAAAATCACCATTGGATAGGTATATAGAATTTCTGGTGAATAGGACAGAAAGGCTTAAAAGAGTTTGTGTGTGAAATTGTAAGTAATATGTGACCGACACTACAGAACTGATAAGAACTGATAAGGACATATACACTACAGTTATATATACAACACTGACATCACTTGTGTTTGTGAGTTGTGTGAAATTGTATATAGT
>NC_137003.1:6343252-6403252 GCF_032717465.1 Coenobita brevimanus
TTCTCCATTTATCCGCAATTTACTCCGGCCAGAAGAAAAAAATCCTTCCATAATATCACCAAAAACTGTGTATACAAAATTATGAGAATGATTCCTCCCCCTACATCCTGCCCCATCTCCCCATCTCCAACTTCCCCCTGACTTCTCTCCCACTTCTTCCCCTCTCCCCTCCATTCTCCTTCCCTCCCTCCCTCTTCCTCTACTCCTCTCTCCTCCATTCTCCTTCCCTCCCTCCCTCTTCCTCTATCCTCTCTCCTCCATCTTTCTTCCCTTCCTACCTCTTCCTCGTCCCTTTTCTCATCCATCCACTTTCCCTCCCTCCCAGTTCCCCTCTCGCCTTCTTCCCTCTTTCTCTTCCCCTTCCTCTGTCTCTCCCCTCTCCCATCCCCCATCTCTCCCTCCTCCCCCTTCCCCATTCCTCCTGCCCGCTCCCCACCCCCTAAATCCCTCTTTCCACAAAAAACTTCTCCGGGCCATTTTCTCCTCCTCGTGCCCGAAGACCATACGTCACCCCGGCGCGTCACCCGACACTGTGGGGGAAAGAGGGAAAGGGAAAGGATTGAAGGGGAAGGGAGGGAAGGCTACCCGCCAGCCTGTGTGTGTGTTTGTGTGTGTGTGTGTGTGTTTGTGTGTGTGTGTGTGTGTGTGTGTGTGTGTGTGTGTGTGTGTGTGTGTGTGTGTGTGTGTGTGTGTGTGTGTTTATATGCTCGACTCTGGGCATAGGCTTCACAGCCTGCTCCCAAGGCCCAGTAGTCCTCCTACATATCGTACACCTCAACATGTCACCACTTCGGCGCTAACACCCACCGTCCATATTGAATACATGCTAGGGCTGTCTCATACAGGTCTGGTATATTGGTATTAGCGGGGGTATTTTTACGACATGTCGGCGGGTCTTCTGGTAGATCAGTAAAGTCTGCCGTAATGAAATTCAAATCCTTAAACTGTTCCCTGCCCCAGCGGGGATTTGAACTTGGGTCCGGTAGGACCGCAAGCCACCTCTTTAGCGATTGTGTGTGTGTGTGTGTGTGTGTGTGTGTGTGTGTGTGTGTGTGTGTGTGTGTGTACACCTGGTGTCCCCGTATGTGTAATCAAGATCTCGTGTGTCATCGGATTTCACGAGATTGATCCACCACAAGACCCTGCCCCTCCCCCCACCCACTACCAGTCCCCCACCCCCTACTACAATCCCACACCCCCTACCACAGTCCCCCAACCCCTACCACAGTCCCCCACCCACTACCACAGTCCCCCACCCCCTACCACAATCCCCCACCCCCTACCACAGTCCCCCACCCCCTACCATAGTCCCTCACCCCTACCACAGTCCCTCACCCCCTACCACAGTCCCACACCCCTACCACAGTTCCCCACCCCCTACAACAGTCCCCCACCCACTACCACAGTACCCCACCCCCTACCACAGTCCCCCGCCCCCTACCATAGTCCCATACCCCGTACCACAGTCCCACACCCCCTACCACAGTCCCTGACCGCCTACCACAGTCCCACACCCCACCACAGTCCCCCACACCCCTACCACAGTCCCACACCCCCTACCACAGTCCCACACCCCCTACCACAGTCCCACAACCCCAACCACAGTCCCACACCCCTACCACAGTCCCCTTCCCCCTACCACAGTCCCACACCCCCTACCACAGTCCCCCACCCCCTACCACAGTCCCACACCCCCTAGCACAGTCCCACACCCCCTACCACAGTCCCACACCCCCTACCACAGTCCCTCACCCCCTACCACAGTCCCACACCCCCTACCACAGTCCCTCACCCCCTACCACAGTCCCACACCCCCTACCACAGTCCCTCACCCCCTACCACAGTCCCAAACCCCCTACCACAGTCCCCCACCCCCTACCACAGTCCCACACCCCCTACCACAGAGTCACCCACCCCTACCACAGTCCTCCACCCCTACCACAGTCCACCACCCCTACCACAGTCCACCACCCCTACCACAGTCCTCCGCCCCCTACCACAGTCCCCCACACCCCACCACCCCTTCCCGTATAACAGCCCCATTGCATCCCACCCACAAGACCCCCACAGCACTTCCCCTCCCCCACAATACTGTCCCACTCCTTCCCTCACCCCTAACCCCTCATCCCACACTAAACCTCACAAACCCACAATGTCCGTTCATCATAACCCCACCTCTCCATTAACCCATCCTCGCTGCCCCACCCTACCCCCCACATCTCCCCCCCCTATCCCGTAGTACTGTCCCACTCCCTCCCTCACCTACTCCCCATCCCCGCAGCCCCTCCCCTCTCCTGCACTGCTGATACCCTTGGGTCCTGTTTTTTTTTTTTTTTATAAGGAAGGAGGAACCAAAGGCCAGAGCCTGCAAATTGTTCCCTCTAAGAAAAAACAAAAAACAAGATAACAACCAAATTCAAGATCCGTTCATGTCAAGATGCCTGGACACTCTGCGTTTGTAAGACTGGAGATCATTGGCAGTAAGAGATACAGACAGAGGGAGACAGTTCCAGAGTTTACCTGTTTGCTTTATTTTCATTGGCTGAGGAATTTAAGCGATTTATTTTGCTTATTACACCGTGCCGTCCTGTTCTTTGTTACTTAAGTAATTCTAATAACGCCATACTCTGCCTAGATAACGTACAAAAGGTTATTAATCAGCCTTATCCTAAAACAAATCGCTAAGGAAGAGGTGCTAGGGAGCTTGGTTAAGCTACGGGACTACGGGCCTGGGAGACACTGTACCCAATGAAGGGGTTAGATACAGCCTTCAATAAAGTAGTCTTTACCAGAGGCTTTTTTACTGCAATAAAATAATATGGCGTAAGTAAGAATATAAAAATAAAGTTGTTCTCTAGTAAAGGTAATTCACACAAATGGCATAAAAAATAATCCAGCGCTTTTCCCCCGCCCCTCTGCCTGTATGTAGCCCTTCAGGCCGATGACGTCATGTATTATTCATTGCTGGTGGTGGCACACAGTGTTATTCATCACAGCACACCTTCATAGCAGTGAAGGAGTGTAGGAAGCCTGTATGTAGCCCTTCAGGCCGATGACGTCATGTATTATTCATTGCTGGTGGTGGCACACAGTGTTATTCATCACAGCACACCTTCATAGCAGTGAAGGAGTGTAGGAAGCCTGTAGCAAACCCATTCACTGCCAAAACTGTCTCCTGAGCTGAATACATTGCTGTGGAGATATAAATGAAAAGCAAAACACGTCATTGTACTGAAGGTGTGTAGTATGGTGACAATAAAGCAAGTTGAAAAATAAATAACCAAATAATCAGGTGAGGACATGAATAGTTGGATCACGACAAAAAGAGAGAAAAAAGAAAGACAAAAAGAAAGAAAATGAAAAAGGAATGGAACTATTGAGTGGTGAGCTGTAACCTGAGCCAGCAGGGGTGGGGGGGAGGGAGTGGCCTCCCTGACAGGTAATACCCTCCCTGATGCTGTCCAGGTGGAGAGAGAGAGAGAGAGAGAGAGAGAGAGAGAGAGAGAGAGAGAGTAAAGGATGGTAGTGTGAAATAAGTAAAGTGTAGGTTGGATACTTCAGACTGGAAAATTGGTTTCTCTCTCTCTCTCTCTCTCTCTCTCTCTCTCTCTCTCTCTCTCTCTCTCAAGCTTTTCCTTCCCGTCACATCCCGCGTCTTGCTAAACACCTTCAATATATAATAATTTTTCTCGAGTTACTCAAATTTCACGTACGCTTTTGCCTATTATTATTATTATTATTATTATTATTATTATTATTATTATTATGATTATTATTATTATTTATATTTTCATCATCGTCGTCATTATCATCATTATTATTATTGTTATTATATTAGGCACGGACAGAGGCTTACATTGAGCCGATAAAGGCTGTGTACCTGCCTGTGTTAATTAACCATAGGTGTAACCCTGGCACAGGTGTAGCCGTCCTTGTGTACAGTAATATCGTTAAGCTTTACTCACAATAAAATACACCTTATCAACTGTACTATATACAAAACATACCATTACCCTTACGCGTTGAGCATCTCCATATGCGTTGAACATCTCCATATGCGTTGAATATATCCATATTCGGCGAACATCTTAATTTTCGTTGAACATCCCCACGTTCGTTTAACCTCTCCATTTTCGTTTAATCTCCAAATTCGTTAAACATCTCCATATTCATTGAAGATCTTAATTTTCGTTGATCATCTCCATTTTCGTTGAACATCTCCATATTCGTTGAACATGTCCATTTTCGTTGAACATGTCCCTTTTCGTTGAACATCTCCATATGCGTTGAACATCTCCATTTTCGTTGAACATTTCCACATTCGTTGAACATGTCTGTTTTCATTGAACATCTCCATATTCGTTGAACGTCTCCATTTTCGTTGAACACCTCCATATTCGGTGAACATCTTAATTTTTGTTGAACATCTCCATATTCGTTGAACGTCTCCATTTTCGTTGAACATCTCCATATTCGGTGAACATCTCCATATTCGGTGAACATCTTAATTTTTGTTGAACATCTCCACGTTCGTTTAACATCTCCATTTTTGTTCACGTTCTCCATATTCGTTGAACATCTCCACATTCGTTGAACATGTCCATTTTTGCTGAACATCTCCATATGCTTTGAACATCTCTATTTTCGTTGAACTTCTCAATCAGTGTTATACTCAGGACGTTAACAGCCAGGCCAGCCTCGTTAACCACCAGACACCCTTCGTTAATACCACCACATTACCAACCATCCCAGCCTCGTTAACCACCAGACACCCTTCGTTAATCAATTACAGCCGTTATCTGGTGTCGTTAACAGCTGCTTTGTATAGGAGGGAAGGAGAGAGGGGAGGAGGGAATAGGAGAGGAGGAAGGGGAGAAGAAAAAGAGGAGAAAGAGGAAGAGAAATATGAGAAAATGGGAGGCGGAAGAGAGGAAGAGAAGATGTATGAAGGGAAGAGGAATGAGAGGACGGAGAGAAAAGGGGAAGAAAGAAAAAGAAGGAAGAGGAGGAAGGAGAAAGAAAGGAAGGGATATGAAAGGAAGAGAGATGAGAGGAGGTAGAGAAAAAAGCGAAGAGGAAGGAGGAAGTAGGAGAGGAAGAGGAAGAGGATGGGTATGAGAGCAGGGAAACAGCATCCATCTCTGGTGAAGTGTTTGGTGTCGGGTGGAGGGTTAATTGAAGGGGGGCGGGGACCCCTTACTGTATATGGTGAGAGAGAGAGAGAGAGAGAGAGAGAGAGAGAGACTGCGTTCCACCACAGTATCTGGTAATGAAAAGACCTTGTATGGGTAAGTACCTATCACCACCCCAACCTCCCTTCTCTCTCTCTTTCTCTCTCTCTCTCTCTCTGTAGTTTCTAATCTGCCTCTCCCATCTGTCCCTTATCTCTGTCCTCTCCCTTCCCCTCTGAGGCACTTCTCTCCCCATCTCTCCTCCCTCCCTCATCCATCTTTGTCTTGCCTCGTTTCCTCCCTGCTCATCTTCCTTTTCTCTCTCTCTCCTTCCCTTGCATTTCCACCTCTTCTCAGTGTACGGTACTTCATATATCTGTGTGTGTGTGTGTGTGTGTGTGTGTGTGTGTGTGTGTGTGTGTGTGTGTGTGTGTGTACTTCATATATCTATTTTGTCCTTCCATTCACAACTGCTATGTTGTGTGTGTGTGTGTGTGTGTGTGTGTGTGTGTGTGTGTGTGTGTGTGTGTGTGTGTGTGTGTGTGTGTGTGTGTGTGTGTGTGTGTGTGTGTGTGTGTGTGTGTGTGTGTGTGTGTGTGTGTGTGTGTGTGTGTGTGTGTGTGTGTGTGTGTGTGTATACTTCATTTTGTCCTTCCGTTCACCACTGCTGTGTTGTCGTGTTAGCCAATGGTCTTCTCTCACAGGCTGTGCTCGTCTGTGTGTGTGTGTGTGTGTGTGTGTGTGTGTGTGTGTGTGTGTGTGTGTGTGTGTGTGTGTGTGTGTCATTTCGTGCCAGCAGTTACAAATTTTCCATTATTTTCCTTCATTATCATGTCATCCTCAATAACCTGTCATTCTTGAGTGATACCGTATATTTCACCTGTTCTTAGATATATCACTTTTATATTATATAACCATTAGTAACATTATAACGATATATTTCACCTGTTCTTAGATATATCACTTTTATATTATACAACCATTAGTAACATTATAACGATATATTTCACCTGTTCTTAGATATATCACTTTTATATTATACAACCATTAGTAACATTATAACGATATATTTCACCTGTTCTTAGATATATCACTTTTATATTATACAACCATTAGTAACATTATAACGATATATTTCACCTGTTCTTAGATATATCACTTTTATATTATACAACCATTAGTAACATTATAACGATATATTTCTCAGCTGTTTACTGCCTTTGAATAATTGGCTGTATTGTCCTTTAACATGTAATATAATGTTACTTTGGCAACATTATATTTTCCAGTTGTGTGGATCATTATTATATTTCGCTGGTTACATTCATAAACAGTAAGGGCTTATTTAATTCACGGAAGCAGCGGTGTTTATATTTAGTGTATTTAACTCCGCTAATTTACCTTTACAAATACGGCCTAACTGCATGGATAGCATATTGTACAAGTTGCCTGGCCCATCAACCATGTACTCTAATGGTCGCTTTTAAAAGGTAGTCTTGTATTTACGCTACAGTAATACTGTATCTTTGTACATGGGTAAGTAATTCTGTGTCCAGCATTCTTGGCCAATACATTATGATATTGTAAAAAAAGTAATTCTTCTGTATACGTCAGATGTCGTACACGGTTTGTTGCTCATTTTATTTAAGATGTAGAATTAAGATGTTGTTGATGATGGTGATGATGATGATGGCTGGGTGGATATTTACCCATTTACCCATCCCAGCCATGAGTCATACATTAAGACACGAGGGAAAAAATGCTTTGTCTTCGTTTCATCAATCCTTTATGGATGGAAACTGATGATTAGGCAACTGAGGTAAGACAGTTCTCGTTGGCATTGTTATTGGCAACTTCCTTAGTAAATTATGTTCCGTATTACATTTTAATATTGTATTCTACGTTATTTATAGCATTACAATATAGACTCAGTGTGCAACAGTAACATACAACAGGATATGAAGGTACGTACAGTGCAGTACATTACAGTACAGTACAAGGTGCGAGATTAACCTATGAGGGAGTTACGTACGGGCACTGGACGTCAGGTGCCAAGTAGTGTTCTTACCTGTGTATACGTGTTTGCGTCGGTGCAATTAACTTTGGTATATCTTTGTAACTGACTGTATTTACGCTGTTAGAGGGAAGATGTGGTGGAAATAATGCCTGTGGACTGTTGTGGAACGCTGACTGGCTGGTGGTGATGCAAAATGGCTCGTGAAATAAGGAAGGAACGGATCACAACTCTGTCTTGGTTTGCATCCACATAACCGCTGTGCATCGCTCATCTCCACCTCTGCTTCCACCTCCACCACCGTCACCACCACAACCAACGAATAGGCCAGGTAAGGTATTGCACATCTGGTTGAATTAAAAGGCGACAATAATTATATTAGCTTTACACCTGTGATGACAAGATAGCGCAGGTGTATGACAAATCTTTTCAAATGTTGATGCCCTTTTTCTGTGACGTTTTTCGTTAACGTGTGGTCCTTTTTTTTTTTTTTTTTTTTTTTTTAAGGTTACAGGTATGCTAAGCTCATGTACAAATAACAGAGGGAGAAGGCAGAATATTTTTGTGTGTGGTTCTTCCTGGAAGCGTAAAAGTAGCGAAGATAAATATAATTCATTGTGCACATACAGTTGCAGTGAAAACCAGTGTACGCGTCTTAACAAAGAATTGTCAGTTTAGCCAAGGCTGTTTGATATTGGTGGGGTGGTGTTAGCCCAGGCGTTATGTAGCTACGGTATATTGTGCAGGCTTTACTGTTACACCAGGTGACGCTTGGCTAATACTCTCTCTCTCTCTCTCTCTCTCTCTCATTTGTGATAAAAGACTCTTATATCTCTCTTTCATCCATTCTGTACGGTATCTATTTATCTGTATATCTATCCATTTATCTATCAGTCTGTCTTACTTTCTGTTTGTCCATTCATTCATCCACCCATATATGTGTGTAGATGAGCTTACCTATCTGTCAGTCTGTATATCTGTCTGTCTTCCTGCTTATCTATCTGTGTGTATCTACTGGGTATATCTCTCTCATTAATTATCTATCTGTCCATCTGTTTGTATTACTATATCTATCCCTTCATTGATCTTTATCAGTCTTGATCAACCTATCAGTCTGCTGTCTGTGTATCTCTGTATCAATCAGTCAATCTATCTATCTATCTCTATCTATCTATTTATTTATCTATCTATCTATCTGTCTACACCCCCAGTCAGTTGCCAGTGGTCTGTGTGGTGTATGGGATGTGATGGGCAATTGTCACATTCCCGTCTGACCTCAAATTACAGGTTATGGGAAGGGATGATTATGCCGGTGTTGTTAAGACGTGGTGGAGAGAGAGAGAGAGAGAGAGAGAGAATCAGCGCTAGATTTTCCTAATTCCGTTAAAGGCACTCATACATACGTACATACATACATACATACATACATATTTTACACACGCGCGCACACAAACTTGAACATCAAACAAGTGTCGCATATTCAGTATTCACATGCTATATTCGCTCACACACACACACACACACACACACAGCCACTCGTGTACATTTCCACATCAAACGCACATGCACGCAGTCCATATTCACCCAGTTCACGCGTGCACGCACAGACACGCACGCACACACACGCAACACACGCTGTCCATTACACAGGCCAGCTGTCACAACACTTAGTCATACAGCATAGGAGAGAGAGAGAGAGAGAGAGAGAGAGAGAGAGCAAAAACAAAAGAACACACACACACACACTCTCTCTCTCTCTCTCTCTCTCTCTCTCTCTCACTATCAGGGTCATCAGCATACATCATGGCAGGAGCTACAGTGGTCAGTGAATGTTTGCTGTGGGCTGGGGTCAGGGGTCAGCGAGGGAGAGAGAGAGAGAGAGAGAGAGAGAGAGAGAGAGAGAGAGCTATGTCACACAGATCACACAAAATGTACTGTTGGTAAGAGGTAATCCCTCCATCTACCCTGAAATTTTCTACCTTCTCTCCCACATCTCTCCTCCCCACCACAAGCATCTTTCCTCTTTCTCTCCCCCTCCCACATCTCTCCTCCCCACCACAAGCATCTTTCCTCTTTCTCTCCCCCTACCCAAACACCTTTTCCTTCTCCCTCCCTTCCTCCCTCCTTCCCCTTTTTCCTGATCTTTTCCTCTTTATCCATCCATCCATCATGATTTTTCCTCCTTCCATCCTTACATCCTTCTCTCTCCCTCCAGCATCTTTCCTCCTTCTCTCCATCCAGCATCTTTCCTCCTCTCCCTTCTAAACATCATTCTTCCTTCTCTCTATCTCTCTCCACCATCTTTCCTCCTCTTCCTCCACAATCTTTCTTCCTCCTTTCCTTCTCCAGCATCTTTCCTCCATCTCTTCCTAGCTCTAGCACACCATTTTGTTCCTTATTCCTTTCGTCCTCCCTTCCTTCCTTCCATTCTTCTGATTTTTCTTTCCTCCCCCTCTCCCTCTATTCAGCATCTTTTCTCCGTCTCTCCCTCACCCACACATTCTTTCTCTCTTCCATTTTACCTCACACGTCATATTAGGCTATACTGCATCTTCTGTTCCATCTCACCTTTCTGTCTCCCACTCCCCATCCCACTCTGCCACTCCCCATCCCACTCTGCCACTCCCCATCCCACTCTCCCATTCCCTATCCCACTCTCCCAGTCTTTATCCCACTCTCCCACTCCTCATCCCACTCTCCCTTTCCCCATCCAAGTCTCCCATTCCCCATCCCACTCTCCCGTTCCCCATCCCACTCTCCCATTCCCCATCCCACTCTCCCATTCCCCATCCCACTCCCCATCCCACTCTCCCACTCCCCATCCCACTCTCCCACTCCCCATCCCACTCTCCCACTCCCCATCACACTCTCTCCCACTCCCCATCACACTCTCTCCCACTCCCTATCCCACTCCCATCCAACTCTCTCCCACTTCCCATCCCACTCACCCACTCCCCATCCCTCTCTCTCTCGTCCCACTCGCCATGCCACTCACTGCCACAGCCACTCAGTATTGTCCTCGCCTCTCCACTCCTTAACCGTGCCACTCGCCATACCACTCCCACTCAGTATTGTCCTCGCCTCTCCACTCCTTAAGTCCTTCTCGCCACAACTTCACCACCATCCTGCCTCGCCCAGCCTGTGTCTCTTGTCTCACACCCGCCTTCCCCTCGCTTAAGGAAGCTCCCTAACACCTCTTCCTTACCGATTTATTTTGCTTATTTCACCTTACCGTCCTCATCTGTGGTACTTAAATCTTTCTAATGTCATCATACTCTGCATAAATACCGTACAAAATGATATTAGCCTGTTGTATCCAAAAATAAATCGGTTAGGAAGAGGTGTTAGGGAGCTTCCATAACGGCCAGAGTTGGGTGGCAGGGGCAGTGACAGGCAAGGTATTAAGGTGGCAGAGCCAGTGACAGGCAAGGTATTAAGGTGGCAGAGGCAGTGACAGGCAAGGTATTAAGGTGGCAGAGGCAGTGACAGGCAAGGTATTAAGGTGGCAGAGGCAGTGACAGACAAGGTATTAAGGTGGCAGAGGCAGTGACAGGCAAGGTATTAAGGTGGCACAGGCAGTGACAGGCAAGGTATTAAGGTGGCACAGGCAGTGACAGGCAAGGTATTAAGGTGGCACAGGCAGTGACAGACAAGGTATTAAGGTGGCACAGGCAGTGACAGACAAGGTATTAAGGTGGCACAGGCAGTGACAGGCAAGGTATTAAGGTGGCACAGGCAGTGACAGGCAAGGTATTAAGGTGGCAGAGGCAGTGACAAGCAAGTATTAAGGTGGCAGAGGCAGTGACAGGCAAGGTATTAAGGTGGCAGAGGCAGTGACAGGCAAGGTAGTAACAGCGTCACTGCCAACACATCCTTTTGTCTCGTTCCTACCAACACCATCGCCTTTGTTCAGCTTAACACACTCCTCACTGGGGTGGGGTTGTAAACACTCCCCATCAGCCTCCTTTGCATGATGAACTACTTTGTTGGGCGGAAGGTGGATTTACCCTTCTCATAGTGAAGGGGTTAAGGCACAGGAGAAGGTGCGGATTACGAAGGAGGAAACAGAAGAGGGAAAAAGCGTGGATGGGGCTTAAGAGGGTGGCAAAAAGTGCTTGTTGGAAAGAAAGGAGTTTTTTGTGACCGTGTAGAGACCGGCGGAGAAAAGGACACAGGGAGAGATATAGGGAGGGGGAAAATTATGAAAGAGGGTGGAAAAAGCGATTGGAAAAATTCCATATTGATAGTAAGGCAAAAGTGGCTGATGAGGATGAAAAAGAAAAATATTGATAAGAAAAGTAAAAATTCTAAGCAAAAAGAAAAGAGGGAAAGAAGAAGAAAGAGAAGAGACGGGGGAAAATGATAAGAAAAGAAGGGAAAAAGCAAGAGAAAAGGAGAGGAAAGAAGAGGAGAGTAAAGGCAAGGAGGGGAAAGGAAGAGACAGGGAAAGCAGGGAAAATAAAGAGGGAAACAAGTGGGAAGATAAAGCTGAGTGTAATGCAACTGCCACCGTAGCCTGTATAATATTTACGGGCAAATGCATGTATTATTTGTAGCTGCGAGTTATAACTGTTATATCCTCTTCCCATCTAGCCCTTAACACACACACACACACACACACACACACACACACACACACACACACACACACACACACACACACACACACACACACACACACACACAAAACACACACACACACACACACACACACACACACACACACACACACACACACACACACACACACACACACACACACAAACACACACGTTATAGATGATTTTATTCAACTTGAGAAAACCCACTCATAATGAAGGGGCAAATGAACGCTGAATGTAAACCCTTTTATATTCTTGGTAGGGGAGACTGTGCCAGCTGGACATGTTAGACATATAGAGCCTTTACTAACTCTTTCAGTAATAAAAGTCTTTTCTAAGTTGAATTAAAATCGTCTTAAAGAACGTTAGCAAGAATAAAACAAGACGTCAGGGCAGCGAAGGTGTTAAAAGTGTAACTCAGGTGGCCGTCTTCACCATAAAGGCACTTCATAACTCTTGTATTGTTTTCCTTATTTTGACGCACCTGCAAGATATACAGACTAATGAGAGAGCTGTAACGTGATATATATTAACACTCCCAGGCTGCCTGAGTACAACTGTGTGGCTTTAGTGGGAATAGAAGACTGGAGTGGGAATGGATGGATGGATGGGGAGGAATGGAGGAGAGTGAGTGTGTGAGGAGGATGAGGAAGTAAAGGGGAAGGGGAATGAGAAAAGAGTGTGAGATGAGTAAGGGGGAGGAGGGGTTATAGGAAGAGGAGTGTGAGAAGGGAAGGAGGGTAGACGGGAAGGAGAATGTGAGGAGGGAGGGAGGGAGGAAGGAGAGTGTGAGGAGGTAGGGAGAGAGGGAGGCGAGATATAAGATGACAGGGAGGAATGCAGGTAGGACGGAAAAAGGTTGGAGTAGGTTCATCTTACATGTTATTGTGAGGCGAGGCAGGGCACGGCAGGGCACGGCAGGGTAGTGCAAGGCAGGATAGAACAAGGTAAGTTAGAATAGGTGAAGGCAGGGCAGGGTAGAATAGGGCAGGATAGGGTAGGTTCAGGAAGGGCAGGGCAGGGCAAGGCGAGGCAGGACAGAGCAGGGCAGGGCAGAGCACAAAAACAAAATCCTGTTTATAAGGATCAAGACGTAAACAGGAATTCATTTGGCTCAGTGAGAAAATATAGTGAAGAAAATTGCTTCCCTCCCCCCCCCCGTCCCCGCCTGCTACTGTACACCCGCCATATAAAGCCAGTACGAGCAGAAAGAGACAGACAGACAGACAGACAGAGGTAATTTGTGAATTGTATTTTCAATCCAAGCATTATATATTCATTGTTTATTGCTTCTTCTTCTTCTTTTCTTCTTCTTCATTTCTTCTCCTCCTCCCTTGTCTGTCTGTCTGTCTATCCATCTCTCTATCTATCTGCCTGTCTATCTGTCTGTCTGTTTGTCTATATGTCTATCTATCTTCCCTTGGACCAGTAATTTATGGGAATTTTGAACTTGCAGAAAAAGAAAAACGAAGTGGTGCAGTGGGGGAGGGGGGGGAATTTTGGCCATAAATTCCCTACAGCTGGTGCCATATATATAGAGGTTTTTTTTTTTTTAATGCCAGGAAGAAGGAACCAAAGGCCATGAGCCCGCAGTAACAGTTCCCTCCAAGAGAAAAACAAAATACAATATAGAGCCAAATTCAAGATCCGATCATTTTGAGATGCCTGGACACACTGCGTTTGAAAGACTGGAGATCATAGGCAGCAGGAAATACAGACAGAGGGAGACAGTTCCAGAGCTGACCTGTTGCATAAATGAAAGACTGGGAGTAACGGTTAACTCTTGCATTAGAAAGTTGGACAGAAAAAGGATGAGAGTTTGCTGCCAGACGGGTGCTTCGCGCCCGTCGTAGAGGTGGAGGAATGCAAGCAGACAGTTCAGAGGAGCAGTGACCATTAAAGTAGCGATAGAAAAGAGATAAAGATGCAACAGTGCGGCGAAGAGACAGAGGTTGAAGGGAGTCAGTAAGAGGAGGAGAGTTAATGAGACGAAAAGCCTTTGCCTCCACCCTATTGAGAAGAGCTGTATGTGGGGAGCCTCCCCACACATGAGAGTTGTACTCCACACAGGGGCGGATAAAACCCCTGTATAGAGTCAACAATTGTGCAGGGGTGAAGAAAGTGCGGAGTCGGCTTAGCACACCCAATCTCTTGGAAGCAGATTTTACAAGAGATGCAATATGATATTTCCAAGATAAGTCCTGAGTAAATGAAACCCCAAGCATGTTCAAGGATGATGCAGGATTAAGCTGAATATTATTAAACATTAGTGGGTATACCTGTGGAAGATTTTGTCGGGTTGATGGGTGTAAGAACTGAGTCTTAGATGCATTAAAGACAACCATATTATTTTTACCCCAGTCAGAGATACGAGCCAAATCAGACATTAGGTGTGCCACAGCCTCATCCCTTGCTTGTTGAAGTAACTGTTGAGATGGGCGTTGCGGGAACCGAATGGAAAGGTGAAGGGTGGAGTCGTCAGCGTATGAGTGGATAGGGTTAGATGTACAGCTTAGAAGATCATTGATGAATAAAAAGGAAGAGAGTTGGTGATAGGACAGAGCCCTGAGGAACACCACTGTTGATAGATCTAGGAGAAGAACGATGGCCGTCTACAACAGCGGCTATAGAACGACCAGAAAGGAAGCTAGCGATGAAGGCACAGATAGAAGGATAGAAACCGCAGGAGGGCAGTTTGGAAATTAAAGATTTATGCCAGACTCGATCGAAAGCCTTTGAGATGTCAAGTGCAATGGCAAAGCTTTCGCCAAAGTCCCGAAAGGAGGATGACCAGGAGTCTGAAAGGTAGGTGAGAAGATCGCCAGTGGAGCGTCCCTGACGGAACCCATACTGACGATCGGAAAGAAGGTTGTGATAGGAAAGATGCCTTAAAATTTTTCTAGGGGTGGGAGGGGTGGGGGAGGGGGAGGAAAAAACGGTAGGGAGGGAGGGGGAGAGGAGAGGGGCGGGGACGGGGTGAGAGAGGAGAAGGGAAGGGGAGGAGAGAGTATGGTAGATTTATGGGGTGGAAGAGGAGTATAGGACAGGAGGGCAAGGAGGAGGGAGACAGAAAAGGCGAGGGGAAGGAGGAAGAGGAGTAAGAGAGAGATTGGAAGGGGAGAAGGATGGAAGGGGAAGGAGGGGAGAAGCGACGGAGTGGGTTTAGGGGGAGGAGGAAAAAGAAAGAGAGAGAGAGAGAGAGAGAGGTGGGGGGGGAAGGATGAGGAGGGAAGGAGGGGATAAGCGGCGGGGTGGGGGTAGGGAGAGGAGGAAAAAGTGTAAGAGAGAGAGAGAGAGAGAGAGAGAGGTGGGGGAGAAGGATGAGGAGGGAAGGAGGGGAGAAGCGGCGGGGTGGGGTGGGGGGAAGGGGTAGGGAAGGGGTGAAACATGGAGCCTATTTTTTAATATATTTTCTGTATTAATGTTCGGGAGTGATGTGTGTGACGTACAGGCAGGAGGGGGACGTGTGTGTGTGTGTGTGTGTGTGTGTGTGTGTGTGTGTGTGAGAGAGAGAGAGAGAGAGAGAGAGAGGCTTCCGTTTCCTCTGTTCAGTAAACATCTGTTATTAATTCTGACTTTCTTTCTGTCCAGGAGTCTCCTCTGTCTCTGTCTGTCTGTCTCTCTCTCTCTCTCTCTCTCTCTCTCTCTCTCTCTTTCTCTCTGGTTTTGTAATAACCACTAACTCATATTGCAACAATTCACCTCTGCAATATACGCACTCCAGTTTTATTATTAGTTTGTGACACACACACACACACACACACACACACACACACACACACACACACACACACACACACACACACACACACACAGCCAGTATGTCTGGTGAAATATACAAATAAACTTGTTGGCCGCAAAATGTTAACTGAATACCAGAGATACAACTGAGGGAGGAGGGAGGGAGGGAGTTGGTGGGTGTGGAGGGAGGGAGGGAGGGAGGGAGGGGGAGTTAGGGAGGAAGAGGAGAAGGGAAGGAGAGAGATACTGTAGGAACACCGCAGGTAGGGAGAGGGGAAGGAAGGGAGGACTGAGAGGGCGACGGAAGGAAGAAGAAAGGGAGAAGGAAAACAGGAAAGGTAAGGGGTGGGAAGATGGAACGGAGGTAGAAAGGGGAGGGGATGGAAGAGGGGGATGGGGATATGACTGGGAGAGGGGGGGAAGCAGGAAGGATAGTGGATAGCGAGAGGGAGATGGGAATGAAAAGGAGGGAAAGGATGGAAATGGGAAGGAATGGTGGAGGGGGAAATATAGAAAGGACTGGGAGTAATTGAAGATGGTGTAACAAAGAAGGGAGAAATATGTGGAAATTATATCATTTAATTGTAAAAAGTTCAAAGAATATTTAATTAAGCTCAATAATTCAAAATATAATAACATGAACTAACAGTCTCTCTTACTCCAAACTTGTGTTGGATTTCCATGTCTTCTTCCTTATTTCCTTCTTCCTCATTTTTTCCCTTCCCTGCTTTCCTTCATTCTTGATGCCATACTAGTGACGTTCCCTCCACGTCTCTCTTCCCTCACTCTTTGGTTCTTTACTAATCTTCTCTCTCTCTCTCTCTCTCTCTCTCAGGTATGGCTAGAATAAGGCAGTTGGAATGGGACTGGGAGGGTAATGGCCAGATATTAAAGGATATTTATGGCCAACTCGGGAGGCCTTCGTTTTTACCAGTTAGAGAGAGAGAGAGAGAGAGAGAGAGAGAGAGAGAGAGAGAGAATACTTCCGGTAGGGAATGTGGATGAGAAGCAAAAGGGAAGAGAGGGAAAGGGAGTGGGAAAGAGGAGGAGGGAGCGGATGAAAGAGAAGGGGAGGAAGAGGAAGAGAGGGAGGGGAAACAGCAGGGGTTAGGGAAGGTAGAGTAGGATGATGATGATGATGATGATGATGATGATGATGATAATTAGTATTCACCTGTCTGTCCTCACCTTCCCATCCCTCAATCACTAACTCATTTTTAGACTTGACACTTTTTAATATGAACGATATTTTTTCGCCTAATCCCAGGCCTTGGGTATATTTTGTTGGTGCTGTTGTTAATAAAATAGTGTGTTGGTAGTAAGGACAAATAGAGGTAAATTAGCTACGTCTTTGGGTGGAAGGGGTTAGACAAAGGACAGGCGCCAGCTTTACTGACATAGCCACCTGGTGTGTGTGTGTGTGTGTGTGTGTGTGTGTGTGTGTGTGTGTTCAAGGGCCGATGTAATCTATGAATTATTTGTCCGAAAGAATTTATTGCGGGGTCGTGATCTTGCAGTTTTGAGAGAGAGAGAGAGAGAGAGAGAGAGTTGAAACCAGTACACCTCTCCCTGCCTTCTACCCTTCCCCTGCCACCCCTGTCTTACTCTCGATATTTCCTGCCTCACCCTGCCACCCACTCTCTCACCTTGCACCCTTGTCTCACCCTGCCCTGCCTAACTCTTCCCACCCTCATTCTACACTCCTGTCTCACCCTACCCTTCCTTGCCTCAGCCTATCACCTGTCTCACCCTACCCTCTCTGGCTCACATTGCTTGCCGTGTTTCACTCTGCCTGACTCTTCCACCCATGCCTCACACTTCCACCCACTGCTTCACCCCACCACCCCTCCCTTTTGTTATCAACCCTGCCTTACCCAACCACCCTTGCCACACCCTGCTCCATCCGGCCTGATTCTCCCTCCTCCACCTCACACTACCACCCCTGCCTCACCCTACACCTCCTCTTATCTTGCCTCGCCTCGCCTCCCCCTTTCACCCCAGCCCCACCCTGCCTTACCTATCACCCCTGCCTCACCCTATCACCCCTGCCTCACCCAGTCATCCCTGCAACACCCTACTACATCCTCTCACCCTACCTGCCTGACCTCACCCTATCACCCATGCTTTACTCTGTCTTACACTACCATTGTTGCTTCACTATGCGTCACCCTATCACTTCTGCTTCACCCTACCTCACCCTACCACCCGTCTTGCCTTGTTACCCAGCATCGCCCGACCATATGTGTTGTATATGTGGTGGCAACTGCATCCATGTTATTAATTACACACACACACACACACACACACACACACACACACACACACACACACCAGCACCAACAAAGTGTGTGTGTGTGTGTGTGTGTGTGTGTGTGTGTGTCCATGCCGTAATCATCCCAGTCATTCACCTCCCACTGTCATCTCATTAAGTCCAACCCAAATTGTTTTATCTCATTAACCTCGCCTGTAAAACTATATATAATTAAGCCAACAGGGTGGCTGAAGTGGAAAGCGTTTGTATTCATTAATATTATGTTGTATTTCTCTGTATTACATTGAATTCCTTTGTGTCTTTATTTAATGTTTTGTATGTCTGTGTAATCCAGGAAAACACAGGTGTTCTTTTTACGTCAGGGTGTCGTCTTATTAGCATTGCACTTTATTCGTCTTTATTGTGTGTCATTCCTTTGCTACGGTGGATATAAATATTGCTTTCATCTGTGTTCCATTGTACCCACATTGCTATCTACTGTTAGTGATGTATTTTGTCTTGTTCCATATTCTGCTGTAATCCATCGTACTCACACTAACACCTAGATGGTCAGATGATTAGAGAAATGGTGTACTGTTTGAAAGGACGCAGGTTCGATCCCAGGCTGGGTCAGAGAACAGTGTGATGATGTGAGTGTTGTTTAAAATGTACTAATATTACACACGACCCACAGACACGTCATAAAAACTCCCATGCTAATAAAATCACACCATAACGATCTTACTCTAACTTGGCCTTAACATTCATCCATTTGCAACTTATTTCACATAGCTCAATGGCAGAAAAATGCAGTACCACAACATATCATTTTTCATTACACTTCGTGACTAGCACCATATTGTATTGTTAATCTGTTATTATTACTCGGTATTCAAGATGGAGAGATGGAAAATTTAGGCCAAGTTAAATCAAAATGGGTATAGTGTTGAGTGACAGTGCATACCTGTGTTTAATATGGAGGGTAGTTATGGTGGCTGGAGTGGCCATTTGTGAAGGGGTTTGGCACGTAGGAATAACACAGTGCATACCTGTGTTTAATATGGAGGGTAGTTATGATGGCTGGAGTGGCCATTTGTGAAGGGGTTTGGCACGTAGGAATGACACAGTGCATACCTGTGTTTAATATGGAGGGTAGTTATGATGGCTGCAGTGGCCATTTGTGAAGGGGTTTGGCACGTAGCAACACTGCTGGGCCTGGGGAATGCATTGTGAAGTTTGTGCCCAGAGGTGAACACGTGAACAAATTTGAAATAATTCTGTATATCACTGCAGTCGTTTCAGTTCAGTTATATTTACATGATACTGATTAACTGTGGCTGTTGTATCGAGTTATACTGTGTGTATTTTCTTGTACTGTGTAGTATTATAGTCTCTTGTTTTCTTCCAACTTAACGCTATCTTAATCTACCACTGAATAACCCATTTGCCTATAAAATAATCCACACTCAATATCAACCCAGCCTGTTATCTTATCAGCATCTACATATCAGCGTAACCCAGCCTGGGTCATATATCACAGCCTTCATTATCATAGCAACTTATCATTTAACCTCTTCACTCCCATGACACACTTTATATTTTATTTTAGCAATTTCCAAGACGCTTTCATTTACCTTGGGCCACACCTTTGGTAATGGCGGCGCTATATAAAGCCTTCATTAACCTCTTCTCTCCTGGGATGTTCTTGATGGCGGAATAAAATTGTCTGGAGATACAACAAGTATAATATTTAAAGACATCCACCGAGTGAAGGATTTTATTATACATTACTTAACCTTCATTCATTAGGTAACCTCCAGTATGTATATTACTAACTGATATAATACTCTGACCTTATTTTATTCCCTTCACTACCATGGCTAATGCGGCTTAATACTTTACTTTCATTATACATTCTCTCTCTCTCTCTCTCTCTCTCTCTCCTCGATGACGTACGAGTATTATCTATTTTATTTCTGTTATCTGCCATCGCTATTATTTACAGGTATTTAACGTTAAGGGTAAGACATACTTTTGACACAGTCGTTTACTACAGGTTTGTGCTACACAGATGGCTATAATAGTCCATGGCGGCAGGAATATGTCCAATGAGCTCTATAATATGGAGAGGCTGTCTCCGCGCGAGCTTGTAGCTTTGGCCGCCACATTGAAACACCACCACTCGTCGCCTCCACAATGGTAATGCAGTTGGATCACTGTTCTTAGCTTGCCGTCTGTTTCGCTGTTGCTTACATAGGCTAAGCAGTGGGTCATGGCACTATATTTTCCGAGTTCATCGGCTGATTTCAAAAGACGTGGACGTGGTGTAGTGCACAAACAACATCAGCGCCGCCCTGTGCCCCTGGCGGCTGTTACACAAACTACGCGGTGCTACCCATGAGACAGCCTCTCCATACTATAGGGCTCAGTGGGTATGTCCTGTGGCTGAACGTGTTAATCATATATCATAGACCTCATTATCATATACCTCATCATACACCCCATTATCATATCACCTTATCATTTAATTAATCAGGTGTCCAGGTAACAGGTCATTTATCTCTTGGCACTGTTGTCTTGTAGTTATTTATATCTGTCTAACCCTCTCATGACTGGAACAACTCCTGCCTCACTCCAAGTAACACGACAGGTACAGTTTTAGTGAACTGCCAGGGAGTGTAACTTTAAACACATACTATTGTCACCATTAACTCTTTCATGGTGGGGTCAGCTCTAGTACCTACGCCAGGTAACACCACACAGTTGTATTCACCTGCAGGTGCTCCTCAAACACTACTATCACCAGTAACCCTTTCATGATGGGGTCAGCTCTAGTATCTACGCCAGGGGACGCCACACAGTTGTATTCACCTGTGGGTACTCCTCAAACACTGACTGTTGTGATAAATAACCCTTTCATGATGGGGTCAGCTCTAGTATGTACTCCAGGTGACGCCACACAGTTGTACTCACCTGCAGGTGCACTCCAAACACAGACTGTTGTGATAAATAACCATTTCATAATGGGATCAGCTCTAGTATGTACTCCAGGTGACGCCACACAGTTGTATTCACCTGTGGGTGCTCCTTCCTGACCCATTTCATTTCTGTATTCCCTCTTCCTGCTTCCCTCCCTCCCTCCCATCCCACTTCCCTTGCAGATTCCCTCCCAGTCTCCCCTTCTTCCAAATCCCGTCCCTCTTCCTCTTCCTCCTATCCCCTGTACCACTTGTCTCTCCCCCTTCCTCCTATCCCCTGTACCACCATCTTGTCTCTTCCCCTTCCTCCTATCCCCTGTACCACCATCTTGTCTCTCCCCCTTCCTCCTATCCCCTGTACCACCATCTTGTCTCTCCCCCTTCCTCCTATCCCCTGTACCACCATCTTGTCTCTCCCTCACTGTTATATTACCCACCCCATTTTAATCCCTTCATTCCGAACAACTTTATCCTGCTCTTCTAACTAACATCTGACATACTCTTTGTACTTTATGAACAACTTTATCCTGCTCTTCTAACTAACGTCTGACATACTCTTTGTACTTTATGAACAACTTTATCCTGCTCTTCTAACTAACGTCTGACATACTCTTTGTACTTTATGAACAACTTTATCCTGCTCTTCTAACTAACGTCTGACATACTCTGTACTTTATGAACAACTTTATCCTGCTCTTGTAACTAACGTCTGACATACTCTTTGTACTTTATCTTGACCCAGATTATCGTCCTGTTGCAACTTGTTCCACGTACCTTAGTGACAGAGAAACACAGTGCTACAGCTCTACATCCTTTTCATAGAACTTCTTTGTGACCAGCATCGTGTGATAGTGCTAATCTGTCATTACAATTGAGCATTCAAGATGGAGAATGAGATGACAGTTGTAGGCGAAGTTGTAGTAAAAAGTACATAGTTTATTCAGTGTAGGAAACCCCTCGTTGTGAAGGGATTAAAAAGGTTGTATGTCCACCCTCCAGTCCCCAAAGACTCTCCAGTCCTTAACCCCCCTCATCCGGGTGGCATGTATACATGACGACCTGGGGACATCCAGGTGACATGTATACATGATCTAGTGTTTTGTAGTATTATTGTTATTATTATTATGATTACTGCATATTATAAGAGCATATTATACTATAATTTTATATTATAGGTTTAGCTGAGAAATTATGGTTTAAATAATGGTGATTTTTAAGAAAAACACCTGCTGGTGGTTTGGTTGGTGAAAACAACCCCCAGACATGATGGGTTAATAAAATCCTGTGGAGATAACAGGAATAGAATGTGAAAGGGGGTTATCAGTCTGAAGGTGTTAATCCATCAGTGTCAAGACGTGTTATTAATATTTTGTTACCTCCATACCAAAATATTTAGGTGTCAAGACGTGTTGTTAATATTTGTTATTAATATTTTGTTACCTCCATACCTAAATATTCAGGTTAGGTGTCAAGATGTGTTATTAAGATGAGAGGAAGATGTTGAGACAAGAAGACAAGATGAGGGTAAGAGAGGAAGGTACAGTAAGAGGACAGATATATAGAGAGAAGAAGAAGAGAAGACGAGGGTAAGAGAGTTAAGATGAAAGGAAGATGGTGTGGGAATCTTTAAGGAGTGGTAAAGATGGTGAGTCACTCCAGCACTGCCTCTTTACTGCCAAGGATGTGATGTCTTATATTTATCTTCCTTCCTCCTTCCCCCTTCTCTCCCCCTCACTCCCTCCCTCCCTCCCTCTCCTCAAATGTTTTTTTTTTTCCCTCCTCTCTCTCTCTCCTTTAGACCCTTGCTTCTTCTGTCCCCCCCCCATCTCTCTCTCTCTCTCTCTATCTCTCTCTCTCTCTATCTCTCTCTCAGGCATCGTTTGTATCTGTTTGATTATTTGCCTGTTAGTCTGTGAGAGAGAGAGAGAGAGAGAGAGAGAGAGAGAGAGAGAGAGAGAGAGAGAGAGAGAGAGAGAGAGATGGAAGTGGTGGGGAGGGATGGAGAGAGGGAGGTAAATGAAGATAAATGAGGGAGGAGGGGAGGGGAGGGAGAATTAGAGGAAGGAAAGGAGGAGGAAGGGAGAGTTAAAAAGAAGGAAGAGAGGAGAGAGGAAGGAAAGATGGGGAAGAGAGAGGAAGGTGATTAGTTGGAGAAGATGAAGGGAAGACGCATGAGAGAGAGAGAGAGAGAGAGAGAGAGAGAGAGAGAGAATAAAAACAATAAAGTAACGTTAAGGGATAGTCGCCCCAGCTCTTGTTTCCGACCCTCCTGCTCTCTCTCTCTCTCTCTCTCTCTCTCTCTCAATTACAGTTTCTCCCTTCCTCGCCCCTTTACATATTTCAGTCTTTTATTCTCCTTTCTGTTTCAATTAATGTCCATCTCTTCTTTTGTTCTTGTTAATTTCCCTTTCTCTTCTGTCTTCTGTTTGTTGCATCGCCGCGGTGGCCGGGTGGGTAACGTATACACCCGCTGGCCTGAAAGTGTCAGGGTTCGATTCCTGGTGTGGACAGGTGGCATCACTAGATTAAGGTGTGCATCTGCCTATTACCGGTCGGCAGGTAAAATGATCACATTGACTGACACCTATGGCAGGTAACTATGGTAACCTGGATGATGCAATGGTCTTGGATCCCAGGACAGTGGATCAATAACCCGCCACGTGCTCAAAGGCTAAGTCATGGAGATGAGCACTGAAGATAAGCGCCTCATGGTCCCAGCCCCACCTTTACTTAACCTTACCTGTATTTACTACTGTCTTCCTTGTTTACGATGCACATACAGTATACCTCACAAACTTCTTTCTTTCCTTCCTTCCTTCCTTTTCTTCTTTCTTTCTTTCCCTTTCTTCATCATCATTATAATCATCTTCTTCTTCTTCTTCATCCTTTCTTTCTTTCTTTCTCTTTTTCCCTTTCTTCATCATCATCATCTTCTTCCTGTAATCCACTGTGCTTTCCTTCCACTGCATGGCCCCACACCACCACACACTGACTCACCCCTAACCCTCCCTCTCTCACCACAAACTACAGCTCAGCAATAACCTCTTCCTTAGGTGACCGCACTGAGTAACAAGACTAATGCTTTCCCGTAACCCAGGAAGCCACTTAACACGCTGGGTGGTAACCATATAACCAAAGAATGGGGTGATAAGGAGCTCTTGTTAACAGGGTGGATAGACGCAAAATTAGGCAGCACCACACACACACCACACACTCTGCCCTCACACGCACACTTACACCCCTACACACTTTCCCACCTCACACACACACACACACACACACACACACACACACACACACACACACACACACTTCCCCACCTCACACACCACACCCAACACCACACTGTGTCCTCACTCTAATATCACTCTCACAGTACTTCCTTACCTCATTCTCACAAAGCAAAATCCTACACAATAATCTCAACATAAGAACCCTGTGCCAATCCATCTTACTTTTTCATGCCGGATGTAACTGGAGGGATGGGTGGGTATGGAGGGAGCCGTCTGCTTTACTCTCCATCTCAGTCTCTCATAAATTAGATATCATAGGCTAATTCATCCATACCTAACAGCGCTATCTAAATACAGATCTTTATTGCCATATTTGTTTGTTGCTGTTAATGTAATGTTTATGACTCTCTCTCTCTTTCTCTCTCTCTCTCTCTCTCTCTCTCTCTCTCTCTCTCTCTCTCTCTCTCTCTCTCAATATATTAAAAGTGATAATCCTCAATTCTCTCTCCACAATATTATAATCCAGAGCGAGCAGCCACAAAGCCGCAGCGGGAGAGAGAGAGAGAGAGAGAATTGGGGAGGAGGGACAAATGGAGGAATGAAACAAACAGGAGAGAACAGGGTGAGAGGAAGGGAGATAGAGAAGGAAAGAGAGAAAAGTATTGAAAGAAGAGGGGTGAGAGAAGGAGGGAGGGAAGGAAAGGGAAGGAGGAAGAGAAGGAGGGAGGGAAGAAGGAAAGGAGAGTGGGAAGGAAAGGAAGGGAGGGAGGGAGGGAAAAAAGGGAGAAGTGAGGTGGAGAGATTTTAATGCGGTGTCCGGATATGAACACGGGTTGTGGAGAGAGAGAGAGAGAGAGAGAGAGAGGGAGGGAGTTTATATAATTCTGCCGACTAAGCTACATTCTAGGTTTGATGGAGGGAGGGAGAGAGGTGAGGGGAGGGAAGGGAGGGAGGGGAGGTATGATGAAGGGAGGGAGAGGAAACGAGGGGAGGGGAGCTTTTGGTCCTCTCTCTCTCTCTCTCTCAACTCCTTTTCTTCCTCCATGTCTTCCTCCCGTTTCTTCCGTCTCTCACTCTCCTCCATGTCTGTCTGTATCCCTCCTCTCATCTCCCTGCTTTCCTCCATTCCCTCCATCTCCCCTAATTTTTCTCTCCTTTCCTTCCACTCTCTGCAGTTTTCTCATTTTCCTCCATCTCCCTTCTCTCCATCCCTCCTCGTCTCTCCTCCCTCTCCTCTCCCTTCCTCCATCTCTCTCTCTCTGCCTCCTTGATGGTGGTATCGGCATTATATCACTTGGCTCTCTCCTTGTGCCGAGGGAGAAGGGAGGGAGATGGGGAGGGAGAGAAAGGGAGGGGGAGGGGAAAGAGGGAGAGGGGAGGAGGGAAGGGTAAACTAACTTATAAAACAGTATCCTTGAAGCCAATCCAGCCTCTGTACCAACACCAACAAATCGCCTTTACTATCTCAGTCTTAACCTATTTCCTGCCATCACGTCATTCTTCCTTTAACTTTCCTACTTCTTAAACATCTTCAACTCAGGAAAGGTTAAGGAAGGCTGCCTCTAACCCCTCTAAAAGCCACTCCTAAGCTTAATAAAATCGTCTGGAGGTAACAGGAACAGAAATTAAAGCACGACATTGTTAAAATCCAGTAATTGCCCTCACGTCATTTACCCAGCCATTTTCCTTTCCAGTATTCCCCCCAAGGTAAAAATTGTCTTCTTTGCTAAAACTAGATGTGTGGAAGGGAAAAAGACGTGTGTGTGTGTGTGTGTGTGTGTGTGTGTGTGTGTGTGTGTGTGTGTGTGTGAGGATGTGCTGGCGACTGACGATTGTAATTTGTCAGCTGCTATATTCCTTGTCTCCAGATCCTCCTGCAAAATATATAAACTAGTCAGCTGCCACAAGACGATATTTTCATCTTAGGGGCGATTACCTGAAGAGGATGGGTTGGATACAGCCTTCATTAATTTCCTAATCACCATCTTGGCCAGGTTAAATATAATCGTCTGCAGGTAACAAGAATTAACCAAGACACACAACATCTTAGTGATACAGACATACAGACGTAGGGTATTACTGACAGATTCTCTCACAACTTCTATAGATATTTCCAGCTGTGTGTGTGTGTGTGTGTGTGTGTGTGTGTGTGTGTGTGTGTGTGTGTGATAACAAAAGAGGAGGAAATAGAGTGGTAAAGTTTGGTGGTGGTGGTCAGTGGAATTGGCTGCTTCGGCAAATTGTTTTCTTCGTCATCCCTTCTTGGCCGCCATAAAACCACTGCTGCCATCAGCGGGTCTTTACTGCACTGCCCTGCCCTGCCTGATCTCCCCTACTCAGCACTTCCCTGTCCTGCCCTGCATTTCCTTGTCCTGCCTTGTCCTTTCCCGCGATCTTTGTCTTTCCCTGCCCTGCTCATTGCTCTGTCGTTTCCTGGACTGCCCTGCCCTGTCCTACTCTATCTTCTCTTGCCCTGCTCTGTCCTGCCGTGCTTTGCCCTGTCATGTCCTGTTCTACTCTGCCGCTCTGTCCTTTATTTTCCTGGTGGGATATGTCACCCCGTCTAGCAGTCTATCGTCCTTTGCGATGTGTTCCGGCTCCATAGATCACTTCCTGCAGTCATCAGCATCTTTCCCTTTATCTTCATCTCTCCTGTTCCTGTTTCTCTCGTATCTTCCTCCTCCTCGTTCTGTCTTTTTTCCTTGACTTTGTCTTTTTGCCTCTTTTGTCTTCTCTCCCCCTCTTCTTTCTTCTTCTTCATTCTGTCTTCTTTCCCTCTCTTCTTTCTGTCTTCTTTCCCTCTCTTCTTTTTGTTTTCTTTCCCTCTCTGTCTTCCTTCCTCCTCTTCTTTCTGTCTTCCTTCCTCCTCTTCTTTCTGTCTTCTTTCCTCCTCTTCTTTCTGTCTTCTTTCCTCCTCTTCTTTCTGTCTTCTTTCCTTCTTTCTGTCATCATTCCTTCTCTTCTTTCTGTCTTCTTGCCTCCCTTTCTTTCTGGCTTCTTCCCTCCTCTTCTGTCTTCTTTCCTCTTCTTCTTTCTGTCTTCTTTCCTCCTGTTCTTTCTATCTTCTTTCCTCCTCTTCTTTCTGTCTTCTTTCCTCCTGTTCTTTCTGCCTTCCTTCCTCCTCTTCTTCCTTTTGGCCTACATCGCAAGAGCAACGCGCACATTTTTTTTTTTTTTTTAGTTGGGGGAAACTTTGAATTAAACGTTCACTGCATTCATATCACTCCTGCTAAACCAGTCTTCACAGGGTATATTCCCACGGCTTCTCACCACCACCGCCACACTTCCAACTCATCTCACTCATTTCCCTGTCCCTCCCACGCTCATTTCTTTACCCCCCCCCCCAACACTGTCACTCTTGTAGGATGCTTTACAATTACCTTCACTCCAGCACACCTGTAACCACACAACACGTCTTTCCACCAGTTATACTTTCCCACCTCATTCCACCGCCCACCAACATTCCAGTCATTCCCGCCCATTCCTCCACCCACCACGCCCATTTGTTCACCCCCATGACGGCTTCTTGATGCGACGCAGGCCACGCGGTCAACTAAATCCCCTTGTTTTCCCCTCTCATATTTCCCCACCTCTTCCCTCCTGTCTTCCCCTCACTCCTTCCTTCCTGTCTTCCCCTCACTCCTTCCTTCCTGTCTTCCCCTCACTCCTTCCCCTCCTTCTCATTTTCATTCCTCTTTCTATTTATAATTATTCCTTCTTCTCCTTCATGTCCTTCTCATCCTCATCCTTTCGAGCTTCATTTCCTCCTTTTTCATACGCCCTTTTAGTATATTTTTCCTACTTCCTTCTTCCTTCAACTTCCCTCCCTACTTCCTTCCTCTTTCCTTCAGCTTCCTTCCTTCCTACACTCTCCTTCATCTTTTCTCCAACTTTTTTCCTTATGTCTTCTTCGTTAACTTTCCTTTCATCCAGCGTTTCCATTTTCCTTCTCTCTCTCTCTCTCTCTCTCTCTCTCTCTCTCTCTCTCTCTCTCTCTCTCTCTCTCTCTCTCTCTCTCTCTCTCTCTCTCTCTCTCTCGTATCACCGTAAGGGTAATGATGGAGTAAACTTTCCTCTTTCAACTTCCCTCCTTCCTTCTTCTTCTCTCTTACTTTCCTTCACGTATCTTTCCTCCCCAACTTTCCTCCTCCCTCACATTTCCTCCATCTTTCCTCCTCCCTCACATTTCCTCCATCTTTCCTCCTCCCTCACATTTGCCTCCATCTTTCCTCTCCCTCAGATTTCCTCCATCTTTCCTCCTCCATCACATTTTCCTCCATCGTTCCTCCTCACTCACATTTTCCTCCATCTTTCCTCCTCCCTCATTTTCCTCCACCTTTCCTCCTTCCTCACATTTTCCTCTCTCTCTCTCTCTCTCTCTCTCTCTCTCTCTCTCTCTCTCCAAAACAATGACGTCCATCTGATATATATTACTGACAGTGAGAACACACACACACACACACACACACACACACACACACACACACACACACACACACACACACACACACACACACACAACATCAACGCATCAAACAGCATTTATAATAACTGATAATTTTCCACACATCCCTAATAATTATAACTTCATCAATATCCACTTTTGTCTCTTTAGCTGTGTATATTATCTTTATTTTAACATTCAATTTACCTCCTTTATTCCTCGTAACGCCAGACGATAAGTTATTCATCTGAGAGTAAAGACGGGATCCTTAAGATGTTATTATTAATGCAAGAAGGAAGGAACCCAAGGCTGATGTCCACAAGATTATTCCCTCCAAGAAAAGACAAAATCGTGATCCAATTTCAAGATCCTAATGCGTTCTTATTTCCATACTTATTTTGAGTCATCTTCTTTATTACTTTAGCATTTATTTATTTATTTATTTATCTCTCCTTTACTACGGCCACGCTGGGTTATTTATATTAAGTGGGATTTGGGGTATTTTAATAGAGGATACTGAATTAAGTCTACGGGTCTTATATCCAGGTTTGACTACTGGGTGCTAGTGGTGGTTTAAGTCTCTCTCTCTCTCTCTCTCTCTCTCTCTCTCTCTCTCTCTCTCTCTCTCTCTCTCTCTCTCACACACACACACACACACACACACACACACACACACACACACACACACACACTCCTACGAGTACATAAAACCCACACCAGGTGCCAGGAAGGAGGGCCAGACGGTAATCTGCTTTACTGAGTGTGTGTTTGTGTGTGTGTGTGTGTGTGTGTGTGTGTGTGTGTGTGTGTGTGTGTGTATGTGTGTGTGTGTGTGCAGTAATGGTGGGGGTAATGGAGGGGTCTCACGGTTCTGGCTTAACGTAATGGTAGGACGTGAAGGGGGAGCTGAGAGGATAGGAGAGAGAGAGAGAGAGAGAGAGAGAGAGAGAGAGATGAAACAGGGAAAACAGGTGGGCAGGGGTCGGCAAGGTGTGTTGGTGGGTGATTAATATGGTAATTAGATCTTGACAGGTAATCCAGGTAATCCTATATGCTGGTAATTAAGACGTGCAAATAACCCATATCAAGGTGAGAAGGACAACGAAAGGCAAGGTGTGTTAAATTGCTCTCTTTCTCTCTGCACAGGTGAGCCAGGTAATCATATAATAATTAACCTATAATTACCTCCACCTGGCCCCGTGTACCTTCAGTAATTAGTCTCAGGAAATCATTTGTATTTTATTATTGCAAATTACGAGGGATTTTATTGATTTATTTGTTTTTATTGACCTGGAGGTGCTAAATATACCTTCCTTTATTTCCTTTACTACGAGACTAGGGTACTTTATTTTTGCTACTGTCAGACGGTTTTATTAAGCGTAGGAGGGACTGTGACAAAAATAAAAGGGAAGGTGAGTGAGAGAAAATGGTGAATAAATAGAAAATTAAGGCAAAGAAAAACGGGAGACCTGTAACAGAGAGAGAGGGAGAGGAGGGGAAGGGGCAGGAGAAGATGGAGGAGAGAGGAGACGCAACAATAGGGAGAGGAAAGGAATGAGGAGATGAGAGAGGACAAAAGAGGAAAGTAAGAAAGAGGAAAGAGAATGAAAGACAGAAGGGAAGGGAAAGGAAGAAGGAAGAGGGAGACAAGGAAGCCAAAGAAGATGAAGGAAGACTGGAAGAGAAGGAGAGAGGATAAGGAGGAAAGGAAGGGGAAGGAGAGAGAGAGAGAGAAGGGAGTGGGGAGAAAAAGGGAGAAAGAGAGGAGGTGGGAGAGGGAGAAGGAGGGAGGAAGAATGAGAGGCAGGGAAAACAGAAGGGGCAGGGGAGAAGGAGGTGAAGGAAAGCGAGAAGGAGGAAGAAAATGCTAGTTACGATCAATAACGTAATTGGAGAGGGAAGTTTGGTGGGTTGTGGTGGTGATTGTGGTAGTCAGTGTGGTGGCGGTGTTTGTGGTAGTGGTGATTGTGGTAATGGTCGTAGTGGTGGTGGTAGCAGTAATAGTGGTAGTAACCGTGATAGTGGTAGTGGTGGTAGTAGTAATAGTGTGATGACTGGTAGTGGTAATGATGCCTAGTGTTTGGTTACCTGTCATTAGTCTCCATCATCAGTCCTTACACCACCACCATCATCACTCAGCTCTCTCTCTCTCTCTCTCTCTCTCTCTCTCTCTCTCTCTCTCTCTCGATGGCAAAGTATGGTGCCGTCTATCTTGACCATCACTTTTGTACATACCGTCCTGGGATTTACACACACACACACACACACACACACACACACACTAATAAATACCATACAGATACACATATACACACACTCAGATAAAAGCATACATAAGTACACAAACACACACACTCAGATAAATACAGATACACATACATTACACACGTAAATCCTACACACAAAGCACTCACACATACATAAACACGTACACAAGAGCACCTGGGCAAACACACAGGTATATAGTGTGCACATTAGTAAATTGATTGTGAGAGGTTTGTACATCCTCTCTCTCTCTCTCTCTCTCTCTCTCTCTCTCTCTCTCTCTCTCTCTCTCTCTCTCTAATGACCTTTCCCCTCTCCCCTCACCTGATGACCGCCGCTGGACAGAACTATGGTGAGATTAACAGCCAGAGAGAGAGAGAGAGAGAGAGAGAGAGAGAGAGAGAGAGAGGTAAGATGGAATAGAAGGAAAAACAAAGGAGGGATAAATGAAGCAAGGAATAGAGATAGAAGAATAAAATAGAAAAGAGGAAATAAGAGTAAGACAAGGATAGCAAACAGGGGGACGGGGGGAGGCTGGCAACCCCCCAATTTAACAGGCAGAAGAGCTAATTAAGATGTATTTCCTGCTAATGAACATAATTACACAGGTTACATAGCTAAGGAAATAATTACTGGAGTTACAAGTCTGCTTACAGTATTAATTTGTTGATATTGCTGTGGTCGGGGCAGAGGCAGGTATCCCCCTCAGGTAAGAGAGCTCCCTAACACCTTCTTCTAAGCGAATTATTATTATTATTCTTTTTGTGACCCCTTGCTATCCTCTTTCCTGTTGCACAAATCCTTCCAATATCGCCACACTCTTCATAAATAACGCACAAAGGGATATGCACCATCCTTATCCAAAAATAAGTCACTGAAAATGAGGTGTTTGGGAGCTTCCTTAACCGACAAGAATACGGACCCGAGACAGACCTGAACGTGAACCCGGTGGACTGCAGGCTTCAGCTGCCCTCCCCCTGCAGTCCACCATCCTACCTCTCAGGGGTGGGGGAGGAAGGTCATGGAAAGTATATATATATATATATATATATATATATATAAAGTATTAACAGCCATTAGGTCGTTACTCAAAAGGACCAATTTTCACTGATTTTACTGCAGCCTAATAGGTAGTTGAGGGGAGGGGAGTGAGGGGAGGAAAAGGTGTGAAAAACTGAGAGGGAAGCGAAATAAGGGAAGAGAACAAGAGCTGACTGTTGGTGGTCATTGAGTGGGGGAGGAGAGGAGGGAGAAGAGGAAGGGGAGTAGGGGAGATGAAAGGAGGGACGGCATGGAAGGGAAGGGAGAAGGGGAGATGTGGGGAGGGATGGAAGGAAGGGAAGAGAGGGAGATGAGAGTAGGGATGGAAGGGATGGGGGAGAGTGTTGATGAAAGGGGTATAATTGTGTGGGTGATGATGGTGGGGATAATGACAGGCAGGCTAGGCAGGGATTATGTGTGTGTGTGTGTTACGGCAGAACATTACTCTCTCTCTCTCTCTCTCTCTCTCTCTCTCTCTCTCTCGCTCGCTCGCTCGCTCGCTCAGGAACATCAGGAGGGGTGACTTTAACATAATTCAGTTGGTCCTTCAGGTGGGCCGGGAAGGTGACACGTGTGGCTAATTAACGGAGGAGGAGGAGGAGAAGAAGAAGAAGAAGAAGAAGAAGAAGAAGGAGGAGGAGGAGGAGGAGGAGGAGGAGGAGGAGGAGGAGGAAGAAGAAAATGAGTGACAGAATTAGATGGGAAAGGGGGAAGGAGGAAAAATGAGGAAAATACAATGGAGGGAAAGGAAGGGAATGGTGAGAAGGAAGGAAGGGAGAAGAGAAAAGAGGTATAGGAAGAGGAAAGAGGACGAAGAGGGAAGAGGAGATGAAGAGGAGGAGGAGGAGGAAGCAGAAGGAGAGAAAAATTAAGGTAAAGAAAAAGAAGAGGAAATATAGAGGGAAATGAAAGAAATGGGAAGGAAGGAAAAGTGAGGAAGAGAATTGAGAAGAAGGAGAAAAAGCAGAGGGAGGGGAAGGGAAAGGAGGGGAGAGAGAGAGAGAGAACTAAAGATTGAAGGAAAAATGGGAAACAAATGAAAACTAAAGACACGATGACACAGGGATGTATCTCTCTCTCTCTCCTCCCCCCCTTATTTCCTTCTGACAACATCTATACTGTACCACTGCCAACACTCAGGCTCCTATACTGTACCACTGCCAACACTCAGGCTCCTATACTGTACCACTGCCAACACTCAGGCTCCTATACTGTACCACTGCCAACACTCAGGCTCCTATACTGTACCACTGCCAACACTCAGGCTCCTATACTGTACCACTGCCAACACTCAGGCTCCTATACTGTACCACTGCCAACACTCAGGTTTCTATACTGTACCACTGCCAACACTCAGGCTCCTATACTGTACCACTGCCAACACTCAGGCTCCTATACTGTACCACTGCCAACACTCAGGTTTCTATACTGTACCACTGCCAACACTCAGGTTTCTATACTGTACCACTGCCAACACTCAGGTTTCTATACTGTACCACTGCCAACACTCAGGTTTCTATACTGTACCACTGCCAACACTCAGGTTTCTATACTGTACCACTGCCAACACTCAGGTTTCTATACTGTACCACTGCCAACACTCAGGTTTCTATACTGTACCACTGCCAACACTCAGGTTTCTATACTGTACCACTGCCAACACTCAGGTTTCTATACTGTACCACTGCCAACACTCAGGTTTCTATACTGTACCACTGCCAACACTCAGGTTTCTATACTGTACCACTGCCAACACTCTCGGTTTTCTTTTACTTGTGTTGTTTTCACCAAATCTTTTTATTTTTCGATCAGGCGACCCATGCAAGGGAGTGAAACCATTATACCACATGTAATTGGGTGGTTGGTAGTTGGTAATTGGTCGGTAGTTAGTAATTGGTCGGTAGTTAGTTATTGGTCGGTAGTTAGTAATTCGTTGGTAGATAGTTAGTAATTGGTCGGTAGTTAGTAATTGGTCGGTAGTTAGTAACTGGGTGATAGTTAGTAATTGGTCGGTAGTTTGTAATTGGGTGGTGGGTAGTTATTAATTGGTCGGTAGTTAGTAATTCGGTGGTCGGTAGTTAGTAATTGGTCGGTAGTTAGTAATTAGGTGGTCGGTAGTTTGTAGTTGGGTGGTCGGTAGTTAGTAATTGGTCGGTAGTTAGTAATTAGGTGGTCGGTAGTTTGTAGTTGGGTGGTCGGTAGTTAGTAATTGGGTGGTCGGTAGTTAGTGATTGGTCGGTAGTTAGTAACTGGTTGGAAGTTTGTAACTGGTCGGTAGTCAATAATTGGTCGGTAGTTTGTAATTGGTCGGTAGTTAGTAACTGGTTGGTAGTTAGTAATTGGGTGGTCGGTAGTTAGTAATCGGGCAAGAACAGCTTAATTAAAATTGGGCGGGTAGTCTCTGTACAGGAAATAGTAGAGGAAAAAAAATGGTTATTCTGAAGAGTATTAAGGTGACAGCAAATCTATGGACATCGATGGACAGCTTGCAAAGACCAATAGCTTTCTTGAGTGACGTTTCGCAAAATTCACCAATCTTGTCAAAAAAAATAAATAATAATAATGATAATAATTATAATAATAAGCGCCAAACTGATCACCAAAACTGGGTCGTCTCGGGCACTGTTAAAAGTACAGCTGACTTACGCACATCACGGCACAGCTTAGGGAAAAGTTGTAGGTTTTTCGTAAGTGGATTTCCTGAGTATTTGAGACCATATTTCTGAAGAGACGAAAAGCGACGTAGTTAACCATCATCGCTGGCTTGTTTCGGCGATGTTCAGAGGCACAGCGGACTTAAGAACATCGTAAGAACACTAAAAATAATAATCTTAGTAAGTCTGCTCGCTGGAACACGCTCCGTACTTTCAGGTGTTAAAGATTGTGACTTAATTCCCTTGAGGAGACGCTGTTAAAACTGGAGGAATCAAAACTGGCATCTTTTAGCCCCGTCACTCATCTGATTAAATTGTCTAGATGTTTAGACAGATAGATAGATAGGTAGACAGGTAGGTAGGTAGGCAGATGGACAGGTAGATAGATACATAGAGATACTTGGGGTTCGTGTCGTGCAAGAATTAAGGAAGAAAACGTGACAGCTGCACGTATATTAATTCGGTGTGTGTGTGTGTGTGTGTGTGTGTGTGTGTGTGTGTGTGTGTGTGTGTGTGTGGTGGCGGTATATCAGCACTGGTGTATGTTATAATCTGGTATATCACACAGGATGTCCTCTCTCGCATTACCACCCTGGCCACATATTTCTCTGTGAAATTTAGAAGCAGGAAATTGAGGCTTTGTCCCTGCACCACACACACACACACACACACACACACACTCCCTGCACCACACACACACACACACACACACACACACACACACACACACACACAAAGCCTCGGCATACTTCCAGGGTCTGCGTTGGCGACATACATTAGCGATATACTGCTGGAGGGGGGGAGGGGGAGGGCTGGGGAGAGGGGAGGGGAAGGGGGAGGGGGAGGAGGAGGGGGAGGGGGAGGGGTGCATTAGCAAGGTACATTTGTGGACAAGAATATCGCTTTCTTTTGGTCGAACACTTATGAAAATCGTGCATTATACTGTGAAATATTTCCATGATTCCTATAACTGCATCACTGAGTTCCTGAAGTTACTGTTCACTGTGTCGTTATGTATCGTAATGGGATGGATCATTACTTATGTCCGCAACTAGGGTGAGGATAGGGGGGTGAGTCAGGGGTGTGGATTGGTAGAATGGATAACGCAGGTGAGGATTAAGTTAGATTATATTGAATTAGGTTAGGTTAGGACAGGATATAGAATGTAATAGGATAGGAGAGAATATGTTATGCCATGTTATGTTAGTTTGGAGGGGAGGTGGGGGACTGCGTGAGGTTGAGGGGGTGTCAAGGCAAGAGTTATGATTGTGTGTGTGTGTGTGTGTGTGTGCGCGTGTGTGTGTGTGTGTGTGTGTGTGTATGTAAGTTAGTTGCAGGTGTACAAGTTATGGTCACCGAACACCTTGTCATTATCCGCCAGCGTAATTGAAAAAGTGTTCAGTGTTCGATGTGCGTGTGTGTGTGTGTGTGTGTGTGTGTGTGTGTGTGTGTGTGTGTGTGTGTGTGTGTGTGTGTGTGTGTGTGTGTGTTCTAGCTACATACATGAGTCATACATACAAAACTTCGCAGGAACCAACTCAAAAGATCATTACCTGTAGAATTCCAACTCGACACCTGACACACACCTATATTAAGAAGAGTATATACGTAATTCACAATTCTTATATGTATTTTTGTATTAACCTTTGTGTATGTCATTAAGTATTTTTGTTACCCTTACCATGACATTTATTTATTATTATTATTATTATTATTATTATTATTATTGTGGCCACCAGTCAGTATTTTCTCTGCATAAAGGAGATCTGTCACTGTCAGGCTAGTAATGAAGGCTGTTATAATCCCTTCACTTTAAAATCCCTCTCAAATTTTAATAAAATCGTCTGGTGGTGGCAACAATACACAAACTCCTCCTATACTCCTTTTACTCCTATTTGGCCCAAAATTGCCATCTCCCCGTCTTGAGAGCTGAGTTGTAGCAATAGATTAGCGCCGTAAAATGATGCTAGTCACGAAGAAGTGCTATGGAAAGGCTGTAGAGTTGTAGTGTTGTATTCTGCCACTGAACTACGTGAGATAGGCTGCAACAACACGAGAATCTGGGCCAGGTTAAGGTGAAAGGGGTATAGTCATATTATGATGATGGGGTTTAGGCAAATACACACACACACACACACACACACACACACACACACACACACACACAAAGCAAATGTGGCCCCCCAAATGGACTCTTATTGTGTTTTCAAACACACACACACACACACACACACACACACACACACACACACACACACACAAAGCAAATGTGGCCCCCCAAATGGACTCTTATTGTGTTTTCAAACACACACACACACACACACACACACACACAAAGCAAATGTGGCCCCCCAAAATGGACTCTTATTGTGTTTTCCAATTACAGGATTTCTAAATTGGATGGAGTACACAGGAATTGCTCAAAATGATCGGATCTTGAATTTGGCTCTCTATTGTATTTTGTTTTTCTCTTGGAGGGAACTGTTACTGCGGGCTCATGGCCTTTGGTTCCTTCTTCCTCGCATAAAAAAAAAAAAAAAAAAAAAAATTAAAGAAATGAAAGGAAAGGTGAGGTAGTTGTGTTAGCTGCTGTAATCTGGGTAATATTTTGTAATATTTAATGGTACTGCAGAGATACCGAGTTTATTATTACTGGGAAAAGAAATTGTTCTGTACGACTGTGTGTGTGTGTGTGTGTGTGTGTGTGTGTGTGTGTGTGTGTGTGTGTGTGTGTGTGTGTGTGTGTGAGAGAGAGAGAGAGAGAGAGAGAGAGAGAGAGAGAGAGAGTGTCCTTTGTACAACTTGTTTTTTGAAAGCACTTGCTGATCCAGGAAGGGAGAAAGGGAGGGAGGGAGGAAAAAGAAAGAAGAGAGGTGTGAGAAAGGAGAGGCAAGTGTAAAGGAAGGAGAGAGGATAAAGGCAGCGAGGGGATGAAAAGAGAGAGAGAGAGAGAGAGAGAGAGAGAGAGAGAGAGAGAGAGAGAGGATGTGTGAAATATGAAAGTGAGAGAGAGAGGGAGGGAGGGAAAGAAGAGAGGAATTACGAAGACGGGAGGGAGGGAGGAAAGAAATGGAGCAAAGGAGAAGGAAAAACGTAGCCATTCAGGAGGATAGATGTTAGTGAAAATAGATACAGCCCATCCCACCCACCCACCCACCCTCCCGCCCACCCACCCACTCACCCACCCACCCACACACCCTTTGATTGTTATGGGTATCATGGAGGTGAAAATCTATCTACCTACCTACCTTGCTCCTTCCCTGTTTATCTACCAGTCTACTTTTCTCCCTCTTCCTACTTACCTACCTGTCTATCTACTTACCTACCTATACACCTACGTACCTGTCTACTTACCTACCTACACACCTACCTACCTGTCTGCCTACTTACCTACCATACCTACATACCTACTTACCTGTCTGCCTACTAACCTACCTAGACACCTACCTACCTGTCTACCTACTTACCTACCTACACATCTACCCACCTGTCTACCTACTTACCTACCTACACGCCTACCAACCTGTCAACCTACTTACGTACCTACACACCTAACTATCTGTCTACTTACCTACCTACCTGTCTACCTACTTATCCATCTACACACCTACCTACCTGTCTACTTACATACCTACCTACACACCAGCCTCTATCTTCTACTGTGCTATCTTTGTCTTAAACTTCTGTGATTAAAAAGCAAGTCATTCTATTAATATTTTAGGCCAGATCACCTTAGGACCTCTGTGTCTGTGTGGTCTGTGTATCTATGTAACTCTTGGCTGTATTCTAAGGGGCTTGGGAAATATCGTAACATCTTTTCTCGAGCAACTTATTCTGTGCATGATGTTGATACTAAAACAGTATAATAAGACATAGAAAGGAATGTTAAAGTAAGCAGAATGAGTGGCCAAGGGAGAGGTGTTGCGGAGAGTCTTATGCCATCTTGAATACGTCCCTCTGTGTCGCTCTGTGTAACACCTTGCCAACCCACCTCACCAATCCACCTCCCCAACCCACCAAGCCAACCCACCATCCCACCAAGCCAACCCACCATCCCACCAAGCTAACCCAGCAAACCAACCCACCAAGCCAACCCACCAAGCCACACCTCCGTCTCTGCCCTGGTACACACTTACTATGCACACTCCGTCATTAAAAGCAGCATGATAATTGCCTTCACAACTCATTAGCCAACCACCCAACCACAATGACGTAGTTGGCATAATTAGGTGTGTGTGTGTGTGTGTGTGTGTGTGTGTGGCAGATTTCACATTTCTTAACCATCATTCTCTCTCTCTCTCTCCTCTCTCTCTCTCTCTCTCTCTCACACACACACACACACACACACACACACACACACACACAGACCACCCACGGACAAACACACTACCCCTCTCTCAACCAACAAAAAGTAAAGAAAAAGATAAAGAAAGAAAGAAAGAAAGCAAACAGGGCGAGTTGGAGTGCATCAGGGCTACGTAAGCACACACACACACACACACACACACACACACACACACACACACACACACACAACACCCACTACACAAGACTAATCAATCACAGGCTCAAGGAGGTGGGGGGGGAGAGGGCTGGAGGGAAAGGCCGGGCAGGAAAAAGCCTCGTCCTACCCTCCCTCCCTGCCTTCCCTCCCTTCCCTCCCCAATCTTCGTCCCTATCTTCACCCCTTATTCTCTCCCCATCGCCCTTTCTTCAGTCCTTTCTTCATCCTTCTTTCCCCACTTTTTCCCTTCTTCTTTTATCATCCCCACTTTTCTCTCCCTCTCTTCACCCTCTCCCCTTTCCTCCCTCCCTCCTCTCGCTTCCTCTTCTCTCCCCAATCATTTTCCGTTCCCTCACCCCCTTTTCTTTCTTTATTCCTTCCTTCTCTCCTCAATCACCTTCCCTCTCCTCACACCATCTTCTCTCCCCATCACCTTTCCTTCATTCCTCTCTTTATCTTCCTCCCTCTCTCTGCCCCCTCTTCGTGTCTCCACTCTTCTCTCCCTCTCTTCACCCCTTTCCCTTTCCTTGATGTCTTTCTCTAACCCCATTGCTTCTTTCTCTCTCTCTCTCTTTTCTCCCTCTCTCCCCCAAGCCTCGTTTTCTTTACCGTTCCCACAACCTCGCTTATTCCCACTCGAACGAAAACACTGCCAAGAAAACTCACAAAAACACAAAAACAATACAATTACAGGACAAAAACAAACACAAAGCAACACAAATTCAAAACAATGCACTCCACCAACAACACGGGAGCGAAAATGAGAGAGAAACTGGAGGAAGAAAAATATTATGCAAGTGTTGTATTATTTTGTTTCTCGCGGGTAAAAGAAAATGGGGTTTGGCTGATTTTTGTGTAAACTGTGAAAGAAGATGTATTGCCAGGCGTGGAGGGAGTCTTTTTGTTATTTATTTATTATCTACCTATCTATCTATTGCCAGACGCCTTAATCACGTAAGGGTTGGCCACAAACAAATCGCCTCCATGTCGCCGTCCAACGCCAATTCACTGTCCTGTCCCAGCTCACATCCCCCCCCCCCTCTCATATACCTCTCCATTCCATCCCTCCATCTCATCCTCGGCCTCCCTCTCCATCTCCCCCCTTCACCTCACACGCATACACTCTCCTCGTTAGTCTCTCTCTTTCCATCCTCTCCACACGGCCAAACCACCTCTATTATTATTATTATTATTATTATTATTATTATTATTACTGTTGTTGTTGTTGCTAATTATTATTATTATTATTATTATTATGGGTACATGTACACTAAGGTCGGAATGGAATCACTCTAACACAAAATTTCCCAACTTTGCTTCACGATTTAAAAAAAAAAAATAATAATAATAAATGGTTCACAGGGCCATAATCCAGATAACATAGGACGCTTCATGGCTCCTCCTAAGCGATTTATTTTGTATATTTCACCTTAGCATTATTTTGCAAACTTTTTTTTTTAATATAAACAGTTTACATGGATGATATAGGAGAGGATGTGTGTGTGTGTGTGTGTGTGTGTGTGTGTGTGTGTGTGTGTGTGTGTGTGTGTGTGTGTGTGTGTGTGTGTGATTCTTCCTCAGTCATTCTGCGTCAGAATTTGTCCAGTTCCGGCTTCAGTTTTTTTTTTTTCCTCTCTCTCTCTCTCTCTCTCTCTCTCTCTCTCTCTCTCTCTCTCCACAGCTGATCAGTTTGCATCAGTGCAGTTCCGGGTTCAGTGTAAATGCAGGTGTGTATTGGCAGTGTAGGTGTATCTTTCCCTTGCCCGTATTCTCCCTAACATCTCTTCTTTAGCGATTTATTTTTTGGATGTGGCTGGTTAATATCTTTGTGTATGTTATTTATGCAGAGTGTGGTGATTTTGTGATTTATATAACACAGAAGAGGACAGTGAGGCGTCATCAGCAAAATAAATCGCTTAGGGAAAGGTGTTATGGAGTTTTTTTTTACCCACTCCCTCTATACCTCCACTCTTTCCCATCAATAACTTCTCAAAATGGCGAAGTCTTTATTGATTTTATTCTTCCCGCTGTCAGACGGTTTTATTCAGCTGAGGAAAACCCCTCCTGGTATTAACGGACTAACCAAGGCTGTATCTAAGCCAGTCTAAGCCAGCCATTTCGAAAAAAAAAAAAAAAACGCCAACTTTGAATATTCGAATGGAGATACAAAAATAAACAAATGACGTCACCGCACCGGATTCTCCCTCCCCCAACCCATCCTGCCCCTCCCCTCTCCTTTTCTCTCCTCACAACATCCTTTTCCTCCACTTTCCTCCCCCTCCATCCGTCTTCCCTTCTCCTCCCTTCCATTTTCTCTCCATGCGGCATCCTCTTCCTCCACCATTTCATCCATCCATCCTTCCTACTCTTCTCTCACCTTTCCTTTCCACACAACATCCTTTTCCTCCACTTCTCCTCCCCTTCCATCCGTCTTTCCTACTCTTCCCTCACCCCTTCTCTCCTCCTCCTCCTCCACTTCCTCCATACGTCTTCCCTACTCCTTCCTCCCCTTTTCTCTTCATTCAACATCCTCCTCTTCCTCTTCGCCTCCCCCTCCATCCATCTTCCCTCCTCTTCCCATCACTGATCCCCATCAAAACCATCCATCAACCCAACCTGCCTCTACCCTCCTCACTTCTCTCCAGTTCTCTCCCTCCTTCCTCCCTCCCTCCCTCCCCCTCTTCCCCATCTCCCCAAACCCCCTCAGATGATCTAGTTTCAGTCTTGGGATTACTAGGAAGGAGAGAGATAAGATAACGAAGATAAAGAGAGGAAAGGAAAGATAGAGAGAATAGAAGATGGTGTAGAATATTTATAAGTTTTAATATTTACGCTTCATTATTCTGCTGTTACCCTATCCTTCCCCATTCTTCTTCCTCCCTTCTCTACCTCCTCTCCTCTTCTCTCTCCCCTCCCTCCCTCTTTCCTCCTCCCTCTTCTCCCTCCCCCCACCCCCCTGGTCTTAAATGCGTCACGGTGTTACGTTACGGAGCTGAAAGTGACGCAAACACAGAGGGTAAAAAATGACGAGAAAATGACTGAGTGGCTGGGTTTATTTATTTATTTATTTATTTATTTAGAGAGAAAGAGAGAGATTAATAATAGGGAAACAAGCAAAACATTCTCTCTCTCTCTCTCTCTCTCTCTCTCTCTCTCGCTAAGTGGGTGTATGCAGAGTGGGTGTGAATCATTAACAAGGACTCTCCATTATCACCCTTCCCCCCCTCCTCCCGCCCCCCCTCCTCCCGCCCCCCCCCTCTCTCTCTCTCTCTTTCTCTCTCCCTCCCTACTGTCGTGTGTAATGGGATATTTTTGTATATATGCAGAAATATAAAGCCATATTTTGCCTCTGAACAAAATGACGTGGAAGAGAAGAATGAAGAGAGCGAAAATGAGGAGAGGAGAGGAGAGAGAAGAGGAGAGAAGTAGAGAGGGAAGGAGAGGAGAGGAGTAGAGAGGAAAGGAGATAAGGAAGGAGATAGGAAAAGCAAAGAAAGAAAGAAAGGATGGAAAGGAAAGAAAGAGGAAGACATGGAAGAAAATGGAAGATGTGTGAAGAACAGGAAAAAAATGGGGAGAAAGAAAAGAGAAAAGAAGGGAGGGAAAGAGGAGGGCAGTGAAGAGAGGAGACAAAAGAAAGAGAGAGAGGAAAAAAAAGGAGAAAGATCGGGTAAGGAGGAAAGAAGGAAAAATGAGCGAAAAAGAGGGAGGAAAGAGGAGAGACGAGGGAAGAGAGGAAAGAACTGAGGGAGATAGAGAGAGAAGGGGAGACAAAAAAGAGGAGGACGAGGCACGAGCCGAGACAAACTTGATCTTGCCGTTAATAAATGTCAATCAGAGACCATCCATTGTACCCTGCCTCACCCTGCCTTGTCTTACCCTACCCTGCCTCACCCTGCCTCACCCTACATTCCTCACCCTCCACCCTGCCTTACCCTTCCTCACCCTACACTACCTCATTTGCACTGCCTCACCCTACCCTTGCTGACCATGCCTCACCCTACACTTCCTTAACCTACCTCACCCTGTCCTGTCCACCCCACCCTGTCTCACTCTGCCTTATCCTAGACTGCCTCACCCTATCCTGCCTAAACCTATCTCACCCTACCATGCCCACTTCACCCTTCCTTACCCTCACTCTCTAACTGATCCCTCATTTCAAGACATGCAAGCAATATTACAGAATACAATACTCAATAGACACAAAATACAACAAAAGACACTGCATAATACAACAGGAAAATACAGTACAGAATATACAGCAAAATACACCGTCAAATAATCCATACTGTGCTGGGAATTAAACAGTAATATTTCTTATCCAGGTTACCTTTGTGGAGGTGAAGATTACCTGGACAGAAAAATGCAATCATCATAACTCCCAGATTACAGTGCTAATGTAATGATTAAAAGTGTACATGTACGTGACACACATACACACACACAACGTAATCTCAGGTAAAGAAGGTCACATTTATTTTAGTTATTTACATGATAATGATTTTCATGTACACTCTAACCTTGATCATTTATTCCTGCCTAAGCCTCTCTATTACCACTTAACTTTTTCTGCCTGACCTCCTGCCTCTCTCTGCCTGTCTTGCTGTCTCTTTCACCCTCTGCCTGTCTATTCATTTCCCTGCCTCCCTAACCCTGTCCAATCCTCTCCCTACCTTCCTCCACATCCCCCTTCCTTACTCTTCTCTGTATGTCTCTTTTATTATTCTTCTCTCTGCCTCACTCTCCCCGCCTGTCTGTTTGCCTGTCTGCCTACCTGAGTGGCCCAGCAGTGCATCACGCGTGCATTCTGCTATTTTATGTGGCAAATGGAGACTCAAGTAGCTCAGTTGAGACCACTGTGCTTGACAATTCTCTCTCTCTCTCTCTCTCTCTCATCTTCCACTGTAGCCTCAATTTCCCCTTTATCCCACCATCATCACATCATCACCCTCTTCCCTCCCTGTTATTTACAATTTTACACTTCTGTGCTTCATGCCATTTATTCCCTCTCTTTTATTACCATTTATTATTATTATTATTATTATTATTATTATTATTTCTATTATTCACTCCTCTTTCATCATTCTTACATTTTTCACTTTCTCCTGTTGACCTGCTTCTCCGTGTGTGTGTGTGTGTGTGTGTGTGTGTGTGTGTGTGTGTGTGTGTGTGTGTGTGTGTGTGTGTGCTCTTGCTACCTCCTGACGATATTTTCAACATTTTTTTTCAACAAGCACCATCTAGACTCATCTTGCCGTTGGTTGAGGAAGCTCCTTAACACGTCTTCCTTAGCGATTTATTTTTGGATATGCGTGTTTAATATAATTTTGTGGGATATTTATGCAAAGTATGGTGATATTGGAAGGATTCATGTAACACAGAAGATGACAGTAAGGCGTAACAAAATAAATCGCTTAGGAAAAGGTGTTAGGGAACTTCCTCAACTGACAACAGTAAGAGCCCTAATCTTAATAAAACAGTCCGATGGAAGCATAAATAAACAAATAAATAAATAAATAAAGCATAGCAGAATATAGCGATAAATATTTCCTATCCTTATTAATGGTCAGTTTTTAGACCCTTCGCTATACTCTCTTCACTTTTACTTGGCCTAAAATTGCCATCTCCATCTTGAGTGCTGGGGACGAATAAGCACTAGAATACGATGCTAGTCACGAAGAAGTGCTGTGGCAAGGATGTAGAGTTAATGTTATTCTGCCTCTCAGCTACACACACACACACACACACACACACACACACACCGCTCGCTGGTGCAGTGGTAACGTTCTCGCTTGCCAACTGGTGGACGGGAGTTCGCGCCTCGCTCAGGTTGCGAAAAGTTTCACTGACGAAGTGGGTGGTTACTGTCCCCCTGGAGCAAGGGGACGTGTGTGTGTGTGTGTGTGTGTGTGTGTGTGAAGGTCACAGCATAGCCCTTAGATCGGACAATATGAGCTCTCAGCTCCCTTCCGGGAGGGTAAAAGCTGACGATCACGACCATCATGTGATCCTGACCGACCCGGTGAATTACACACACACACACACACACACACAGATGCAGCACTCTCCTCTCTCCTTCAAGGAAAAACGTACTGAATAAAACATGAGACGAATTGAAATGAGGGTGTAGAGTGAGGTGAGTGGACGTGATTGGTGAGGTAAAGGGACATAAGAGGTGAGGTGAGGTGCAGTGTGACCCAGTTTTCCTCTGCCATGACAGTTTGACGTGAATACAGAAACACTCTTCACTCCTCAAATATTGGGTCTGGCGAAGAGGAGGAGGAGGGAGGAAGAGGGAAGAGGGGGAGGAGGGAAGGGAGGAAGGAGGGAAGGGGGGAAGGAGGGAAAGAAAAGAGAGCAAAGGAGGGGAGGAGAGAAGGACAGGAGGGGAAGAGAAGAAAAAAGGGAAAAGATGGAAGGAAGGATGGAAGCGGGAAGAAGAGAACGATAATGGAGACGGACTGAAATGGAGAGAAGAGAGAAAAACGTGGGGAGGGAAGATGAGGAGGGAGGGAGGGAGGGAGAGAGGGGGAGGAGAGAAGTTCCATTTGACACAGTAAACATAACTTGTGAGTAGGAAGGGTGAAGAGGTGACAAGATAGCGAGGGAGGGGGGAGGGAGGGAGAGATGGAGGATGAATGGAGGGAGGGAGAGAGAGAGGTAGGCAGATAGATAAATAGATTAAATACTTGGTGAATGCATGGATAAATGGATGGATGAATGGACAGGCGTACATATAAATAGACATGCAGATAGATAAATATATAGAGTGATTGACAGCTACACAGAAATAGAAGGATAGAAATGCAGATAGATAAACAGATGGATATATAAATAGTCAGACAGATAGATACAGAGAGACAGACAGACGGAAGGATGGGTGGACGGATAGATGAATGATTGATGAATGGATGGACAGACTGAGCATTAGACAGAGAAGGAACAGACAGGCACTTAGGATAGAAGGACAGAGTAGGAATACACAAATGTGCTATGCTTTGTGTGTGTGTGTGTGTGTTTGCAATCGTCATGTACCATCACAAGAAACAGTTCCCTGTCTATTGCCTTCCAGAAAAGTTTTGCCTTCCATATTTCTCAGTGCTCCCCGAATGTTAGACTCTCTCTCTCTCTCTCTCTCTCTCTCTCTCTCTCTCTCTCTCTCTCTCTCTCTCTTCATGTGTGCTTCAAATGACAAATTGTTTTTTTGATAGTGCAGTACACATCTCTATACACAGCACATGATAAGCACTACAGCTCCTAAATTACACACACACACACACACACACACACACACACACACACACACACACACCTATCCAGTACCTCACCCCTCCACCCCCACCACCACTAATATGGGTCACAGTTCCCAGCCAACTTATCGCCAGAGTATAGTCTACAGTATTTGACTGACCTGTGCAGCTGAGATGTATGGGCCGAGTAGGGTGTGTTGGATTCGCGGCTGCTGATTGGCCGCCGATGATGTAAATCTACAGCTCTTCTTATTTTAACACATATATTTATATTTGTAAACAGCTTGCAATATAAGCAGCCAGTTTGAATATGGAATAATTTCCGAAGCTAAAGAGGTCAAAATCAGCTTGAAAAGTTGACCGTTATCAAAGAAAATTAAAGCTGATTATAAAGTTTCGTAAAACGACGAATGACATCAAGTAAATTATCCACCCACGGTGTACACCCACGTCCGCATGTTGCACTACATCTACCCACGGTGTACTCCTACGTCCGCATGTTGCTCTATGATATCCACCCACGGTGTACACCCACGTCCGCATGTTGTTCTATGATATCCACCCACGGTGTACACCCACGTCCGCATGTTGCTCTATGATATCCACCCACGGTGTACACCCACGTCCGCATGTTGTTCTATGATATCCACCCACGGTGTACACCCACGTCCGCATGTTGCTCTATGATATCCACCCACGGTCTACTCCCACGTCCGCATGTTGTTCTATGATATCCACCCACGGTGTACACCCACGTCCGCGTGTTGCACTACATCTACCCACGGTGTACTCCTACGTCCGCATGTTGCACTACATCTACCCACGGTGTACTCCTACGTCCGCATGTTGCTCTATGACATCCACCCACGGTGTACACCCACGTCCGCGTGTTGCACTACATCTACCCACTGTGTACACCTACGTCCGCATGTTGCACTATAATATCCACCTACGGTGTACATCTACGTCCGCATGTTGCACTATAATATCCACCTACGGTGTACATCTACGTCCTCACGTTGCACTACAATACACGCTGCATTTACTTCAATGACATCATCGGCGGCCAATCAGCAGCCGCGTATCAGACACACCCTACTTGCCACATACATCTCAGCTGCACAGGTCAATCAAATAGACTACAATTACCCTCATTAACACATTAATTACAGCCACAGGGAATTGGCAGGGGTTGTTACGTTATTGGCATAGTTACCTCCGCCAAGAATGTTATGTTTTCACCCCTGTCCGTTTGTTGGTTTGTTGGTTGGTCGGTTTGTGAGCAAGATTACACAAAAACTACTGGACGGATTTCCACGAAGTTTGGTAGAAGAATGGGCCTTGGCCCAGAACAGACTCCATTAAATTTTGGTGCGGATCTGGATAAAGGTGCGGAACCAGGATTTTTTTTTTTTTCATTTTCTTTAACATTGCGAGATACGGTGTTTTTATGTTGGGCGTTGGCGGAGGTATGCGCTCTACTGAGTGCCATTCTAGTTTTGTCTGTTTTTTACTGACAATATGGTGAACGAAAGGATATGAGATTAATATATTCTTTACTTATTCTAGTTATCATTTTGAATTGGTATGCTATCTTACGGTGGCAGTTTCACTTAATAATAATAATAATACTCGTAATAATAATAATAATAAAATTAGTTACTACTACTACTATTACTACTACTACTACTACTAATATTAATAATAATAATAATAATAATAATAATAACATTAGTTACTACTATTACTACTACTGCTGCTACTACTATTACTACTACTAGTAATAATAATAAAGCGGGTCCTACTGATAACTCGGTGAACAAAAATCAATGGGAATGCCATTATAAACCAATGGCGTTTCAGATTGCTATGGTTACTGATGGTGGGGGTGAGCGATAATATCCGGGAACTACATTACACATCAACTGCCGTATCAAATTGTTTAGTACAACAGACAAGTGATTTATCAGGGAGGGGAAGTGAACGATAATTGTAAAGCAGGTAACATAAAGACAAACTCACCTGGAGGTAATACACAGCCATATAATGTGTCCATAAAAACAGTGTAACGTTTAGTATTCCATTCGTTTGGCTTAATACAATGCAAAGACAACATTTTATTATGCACTGAAATTATTGTATATTGATGACGCTCTGTCAGTTAAGTTATTCATTTATGTTATTCATACGGGTATCGGAGCCTCCGATGGTCGGGTGGGTAGCGTATGGGTCTACCAATCCTTGTAACCGGGGTTCAGTACCACCCAGGGGCGGACATTTAACCCTTTGGCTGCTGTGGGTGCACCTGGGGAGTTTATCCAGCACCTGCCTCACACTAAACACCTGTCTCACACACAGCACCTTCCTCACACACAACACCTGCCACACACACAACACCTGCCTCACACACAACACCTGCCTCACACACAACACCTGCCTCACACAACACCTGCCTCACACACAACACCTGCCTCACACACAACACCTGTCACACACAACACCTGCCACACACACAACACCTGCCTCACACACAACACCTGCCTCACACACAACACCTGCCTCACACACAACACCTGCCACACACACACAACACCTGCCTCACACACAACACCTGCCTCACACACAACACCTGCCTCACACACAACACCTGCCACACACACACAACACCTGCCTCACACAACACCTGCCTCACACACAACACCTGCCTCACACACAACACCTGCCTCACACACAGGTAATAAACACGTCTGGCCACACTGTCGGTAAACAATAACAAAATATCATCCTACTGACAGCGGTAATACTGACTGTCTAATGCCATCGATTGTCGCTGTTTTCTTTATCATTTTTATTCCGTTATTTATTGCCAAAAGTATGAAGACAAAAATTAAGAAAAATATATAAAAAGACAATAATCAGCAGTACGAACAAAGACAAAGACAAAGAACATGGGAAGATATCAGTTATCAGAAAAGACAGACTGAAAGAAAGAAGCAAAGAAAGAAAGAGAGACTGAAGGCAGGCAGAGAAAAGAAATAAAAAATAAGCAATGAACATAAGCACAAAGCGACAGAAAGTATGACAGGTTAGACAACAACAAAAAAGAAAAAAAGCAGACGAGAGAGAGAGAGAGAGAGAAAGAGAGAATGATAAACAAGACAGATGCAAGATTATTTCCCTTTCCTTCCCCCTCCCAAGGCCGACACACACATACTGATGATTTCTGCCCTGCCCTGCCCTTCCTTACCCTGCCTTGCCATGTCCAGCCTTCTTCTGCCCTTCCTTACCCTGCCCTACTAAACCCTGTCCTTCCCTACCCTCACCTTACCTACCCTGCCCTACTCAACCCTGTCCTTCCCTACCGTCTCCTTCGCTACCCTGCCCTGCCCTGTCATATTCTACCCTGTCCTTCCCTTCCTTCCCCCTCCCTACCCCGTCCTTCCCTTCCTTCCCTTTCCCTACCCCGTCCTTCCCTTCCTTCCCCCTCCCTACCCCGTCCTTCCCTTCCTTCCCCCTCCCTACCCCGTCCTTCCCTTCCTTCCCCCTCCCTATCCTGTCCTTCCCTTCCTTCCCTTTCCCTACCCCGTCCTTCCCTTCCTTCCCCCTCCCTACCCCGTCCTTCCCTTCCTTCCCCCTCCCTACCGTGTCCTTCCCTTCCTTCCCCCTCCCTACCCTGTCCTTCCCTTCCTTCCCCCTCCCTACCCCGTCCTTCCCTTCCTTCCCCCTCCCTACCCCGTCCTTCCCTTCCTTCCCCCTCCCTACCGTGTCCTTCCCTTCCTTCCCCCTCCCTACCCTGTCCTTCCCTTCCTTCCCTTTCCCTACCCCGTCCTTCCCTTCCTTCCCCCTCCCTACCCTGTCCTTCCCTTCTCTGTCCTTCCCTGTCTTCAGCTCCCATCCTGTCCTTCCCCACCATCTCCCTTGCCGTGTTCACCTTCCCTTCCCTCCAGGTATCGGTAAAATGCCTTTGATTTAGCTTTTAGCACCAAAACGTATTGGCATTCTCTCTCTGTCTCTCTCTGTCTCTCTCTCTCTCAATTGGCATAATCTGTGATAATCTGTGGGGCGGCCAGGCGTCAAAGTAGTCCAATCAGCAAATATGGGATGTGGAAAGGGGAGGTGAAGAGCAGCAATGAAAAAAGTGTGTGTCGGGGTGGAGGAAAGAGACAGGAGGGATGGAGGGAAGAGACAGGAGGGGTGGAGGGAAGAGACAGGACGGGTGGGAAGGAAGAGACAGGAGGGGTGGAGGAAAGAGACAGGAGGGGTGGAGGAGAGACAGGAGGGGTAGAGGAAAGAGACAGGAGGGGTGGAGGAAAGAGACAGGAGGGGTGAAGGAGAGACAGGAGGGGTGGAGGGAAGAGAATTATACAAGGACTATCCACGGTGTCCACAGTCGTCCAAGGGTATAAACTCTACGGTCATAGAACCCCAATTTCACTGCATAGGTGCGTCACTAACAGAACTGCTTGCTGGTTCCCTGCCATATCATGTATTAGTGGGAAATGAGGTTGTGATGATGATGATGATGATGATCTACACCTAGGTCATCACCAAAGACAACATCAGCAGCAACCGAAAAATATTAATGTGTCTTTAAACAAAAAGAAAAAAAATATATAAAATTGGATTGAAACTAGCGAGAGAGAGAGAGAGAGAGAGAGAGAGACAGACAGAGACCGACAGACAGACAGAGACAGAGACAAAGAGAGAGACAGACAGACAGAGACAGAGACAGCGAGAGAGAGAGAGTACAGGAAGGTAAAAACACCAGCAAGTCTTCCATTTCCTTCAAACGCCATAAAAACCGTACAGAACTTTGTGCAATTGGCTGGACGTAATTTAATGCAGGACTCATTTCCAGCAGTCCTGTAAAGTTTTCCTCAGTCGTATCAATTTCCCAGAGTGCTTTGGAAATATACTACTCTCTCTCTCTCTCTCTCTCTCTCTCTCTCTCTGAACTAAGCTTCCACCAGACCCAGCCAGCCGTCATCAAACACCAGCACTAACACCACCACACCAGACCCACCAAGCCGTCATCAAAACACCAGCACTAACACCACCACACCAGACCCAGCCAGCCGTCATCAAAACACCAGCACTAACACCACCACACCAGACCCAGCCAGCCGTCATCCAAACACCAGCACTAACACCACCACACCAGACCCAGCCAGCCGTCATCAAAACACCAGCACTAACACCACCACACCAGACCCAGCCAGCCGTCATCAAAACACCAGCACTAACACCACCACACCAGACCCACCAAGCCGTCATCAAAACACCAGCACTAACACCACCACACCAGACCCAGCCAGCCGTCATCAAAACACCAGCACTAACACCACCACACCAGACCCAGCCAGCCGTCATCAAAACACCAGCACTAACACCACCACACCAGACCCAGCCAGCCGTCATCAAAACACCAGCACTAACACCACCACACCAGACCCCAGTGACACACCAACATATTCTAAATGCATCTGGACACTTGCTAACACCACTTCCTTAGCGATTCATTCTGCACAATACACCCAGTACACCTTAGCCATTCATTCTGCACAATACACCCCAGTACACCTTAGCCATTCATTCTGCACAATACACCCAGTACACCTTAGCCATTCATTCTGTACAATACACCCCAGTACACCTTAGCCATTCATTCTGCACAATACACCCAGTACACCTTAGCCATTCATTCTGCACAATACACCCCAGTACACCTTAGCCATTCATTCTGCACAATACACCCCAGTACACCTTAGCCATTCATTCTGCACAATACACCCCAGTACACCTTAGCCATTCATTCTGCACAATACACCCAGTACACCTTAGCCATTCATTCTGCACAATACACCCCAGTACACCTTAGCCATTCATTCTGCACAATACACCCCAGTACACCTTAGCCATTCATTCTGCACAATACACCCCAGTACACCTTAGCCATTCATTCTGCACAATACACCCCAGTACACCTTAGCCATTCATTCTGCACAATACACCCAGTACACCTTAGCCATTCATTCTGCACAATACACCCCAGTACACCTTAGCCATTCATTCTGCACAATACACCCAGTACACCTTAGCCATTCATTCTGCACAATACACCCAGTACACCTTAGCCATTCATTCTGCACAATACACCCCAGTACACCTTAGCCATTCATTCTGCACAATACACCCAGTACACCTTAGCCATTCATTCTGCACAATACACCCAGTACACCTTAGCCATTCATTCTGCACAATACACCCAGTACACCTTAGCCATTCATTCTGCACAATACACCCAGTACACCTTAGCCATTCATTCTGCACAATACACCCCAGTACACCTTAGCCATTCATTCTGCACAATACACCCAGTACACCTTAGCCATTCATTCTGCACAATACACCCAGTACACCTTAGCCATTCATTCTGCACAATACACCCAGTACACCTTAGCCATTCATTCTGCACAATACACCCAGTAGCCTCATGTATGGCACTGATCAAAACTAGGTCCATATTAACACGATAAAAATATACGTGAAAAAGAATGTTAGAGTTTAATAGGCAAAATAAATCGTTAAGTTAATGGTGCTAACACTAACTATAAACAAATAAATAAATAAATAAATAAATAAATAAATGGCAAGGTGTAATATGCAAACTAGAGAGAGAGAGAGAGAGAGAGAGAGAGAGAGAGAGAGAGAGAGAGAGAGAGAGAGAGGAAAAGGGATAGTTATGGAAATAAGTGAGGGAAGGGAAGTGAGGGGAGTAAAGTGAGGATTTACTTAATGAGGCGAGAAGGGAGAGAAGAGGGGAGAGGCCAAGTGTGGGGAGAGAGGGAAGGGAGAGGGGAAGGAGAGAGAGAAGGGAAGGTGAGATAGTGTGGATAGGTATGGAAAGGAGAGGGGATGGTAGATGAGGCTAGGAGACGGGAGTAGACGAAGAGAGAGAGAGAGAGAGAGAGAGAGAGAGAGAGAGAGAGAGTCGTAAGGTAGTGAGGTGTTAAAGAAATGCAGTTGTTGTCGTCCTGGGGTGTGACACGTGTCTTTACCCCTCTCTCTCTCTCTCTCTCTCTCTCTCATATCGCTTATTCCTGTCTCTCTCTGTCATTTTCTCCCCTCGAAGTATCTGGCCATTTTTCTTTCTCTCGCTTGCTTATTCTTATCTTTTTCCTTTTTATCTTTTTTTTTTTTACCTCGTCTCCTCCCTCCCTCACCTCGCTACGCACCTTCTGTTATCCATAATGTAAGCCACAGTCCGCGTCCCCTCACAAGCAGCATAAAACACCACAGTGACCCCTTTAAATTAATCACAGAAAAGGGGAACCAAAACAATAACAAACGGACGCCATCTTTGTTCAGCGCTCGCGGGGTTTTGATCATCCACAGTTTTCAGGATATTTCGCAACACCTTTTCCTCAGTTATTTATTCTTCGTTACAGAGAAATATTCCTTTGTCCATTGTTTAGCCGTATCATTTTAAAATCAATACAACTTGTCTTAGTAACGTACAAAAGGATATTAACACTCTCAGGCTCCTATCACTCACTCTGTGCTGAATAAAATCGTCTTGAATAGAATACTAGAGCAGCAAATATATAAAAAACTACGTCATTGAAAGTGTTAACAAGACTGTCGGTCCCGCTAAACACCTTCATTACTGACACAATTACCAGTTATGGGAAAAATGTGATTTGTATAATTAATGAGTGTGTGGTACTGAGTCATTAAGGCTAAGTGGACATGAGAGAGAGAGAGAGAGAGAGAGAGAGAGAGAGAGAGAGAGAGAGAGAGAGAGAGAGAGAGAGAGGAACACGTGGAAAGAAAAAATGAGTACCAGAGGGGAGAGGGAGAGAGAAAAATGGATATAAAAGATGGGAAGAGGGAGAAAAGTGCGAGATTTTGTCATAGTGTCAGCTGAGGTGGTTATGGCTGACTGTTGGTGAGGAGAGAAAGGAGGAGAGGGGAGAAAGGGAGAGGAGGAAAGAGAGGTGAGTGGGGAGAGAAGAAGACAGGAAGGTTGATGAAAAATGAGAGGTAGGAGGGGAGGGCAGGGAGATTAAGAGGGCTAAGGGAGAAGGAAGTAGAAAGAGAGATGGGAGGTGAAGATACAAGATGAGGGGAGGGAGGGAGGTAGAAGGGAGGTGTGGGAGGGAGAGAAGAGAGGAGAAAGGAAGAAAGAAGAAAGAGGAGAAATGGAAAAAAGAAGGGAGAGTGAAGAGGAGGAGGGAAATAAAGAAAAATAAAAGAAGAAAAAAGAAAGAAAAGAAAAACAGGGGAGGAGAAAGAGAGATGAGGTGAAGGAGAGCAAGAAAGAAAGGTGACTAGAGAGAGGGTAAGAGGGAAATGAGGGAAGGAAATGACACCTGGAGGGAAGAAGGAAGACTGGATGGAATTGATATTGATCATTTCACTGACCATGTTCCTTGTTCCTGGATCCTACCTCGTGCCGGCTCTTAGTGGCGGAAATTATGATGACGATGATGATGATGATGATGATGATGATAATGGTGGTGGTGGTGATGGTGGTGGTGGTGGTGATGGTGGTGGTGGTGGTGTTGGTGGTGATGGTGGTGGTGATGGTGGTGGTGGTGGTGGTGATGATGATGGTGGTGGCGGTGGTGGTGGTGGTGATGATGACGAGGATGATGGTGGCGGTGGTGGTGGTGTTGATGATTATGATGATGTTGGTTGTGGTGATGGTTGTGTTGATGATGATGATGATGATGGTGGTGGTGACGATGATGATAATGGTGGTGGTGGTGGTGGTGGTGGTGATGATGGTGGTGGTGGTGGTGGTGGTATTGATGATGATGATGATGATGATGATGATGATGATGTTGATGATGATGATGATGATGATGATGATGTTGATGATGGTGGTGGTGGTGGTGTTATGATGATGATGATGGTGGTGGTGGTGGTGGTTATGGTAATGATGATGGTTGTGGTGATGGTGGTGTTGATGATGATGATGCTGATGATAGTGATGATAGTGATGATGATGATGATGATGATTCACAGTAATATTATACGAAATTTCAAGTGATTTAAGAAAAGTCTGGAGAATTAGAGAAAAATTACGTAACAGTGAAGCAAACAACGTAAGTAAGGGGGAGGGGTGGGGGAGGAGGGAGGGGAAGGAGGGGGAGAGGAGAGGGAGGAGGAGGGAGGGGGGGAAGGAGGGAGGGTAATTGAAGTATATGTGTAATACTGGAGAAGAAAATGTATGTTGTATGAGAGAGAGAGAGAGAGAGAGAGAGAGAGAGATTACCCACTGTACTCCCCCCCCCTCTCTCTCTCTCTCTCTCTCTCTCTCTCCTGCAAATCACACCAAGGGCAGCTCGATCCACACATTCCTATGGGACGGGGGAAATTTTAGTAAAAATTGTATTCTGATTTAAAGCTGTGTGTGTGTGTGTGTGTGTGTGTGTGTGTGTGTGTGTGTGAGGGGTGAGGATGGGTGTGGGTGGGTGTAAGTGCATTTGAGTGGGTGTAGGTGGATGTATGTTGCTCTGAGAGGGGAGTGTACAAAGGAGTACAAAGGAGTACAAAGGAAAGCAAACAGCAACAGACCTTATTGTCCTTTCGAGGCTGTTTGTTACAGAGTAGACTATGACTACAAGATCTAACTCTACATGCTGAAGGATAAGGATAGTAAAGCAAGAAGGCTACCCCCGCCTCCAAAATTGGCAAGAAAAAGTGAGAAAAACCACCATGCAGCATGGAAAAACTGACATGGAAATTTCATAGGAAAGACTGAAAAGAAAAAGCTACATTCTATAATACATTATCTACCAGTATGAATAAGCTGAAAAGCTACCAGTATGAATAAGCTGAATAGCTACCAGTATGAATAACCTGAAAAGCTACCAGTATGAATAACCTGAAATGGGTGTAGGTGGGCGGGATGTGTGGAAGGGACACACACACACACACACACACACACACACGCTGTATATATGGTCAGGTCGCTCTGTCACCCTGTTTGTTATTCATATTACACCGGATTTAATATTGTACTGAGTGTGTGTGTGTGTATGTGTGTGTGTGTGTGTGTGTGTGTGTGTGTGTGTGTGTGTGTGTGTGTGTGTGTGTGTGTGTAGGGAAGGTAATTTGTGTGTTTGTGTACATATTTTGGATAAAGTGTGTGTGTGTGTGTGTGTGTGTGTGTGTGTGTGTGTGTGTGTGTGTAAAACCATGAATTTATCTAAACGTAAAACCAATTGTGTTCGCTAATTATGGAAAGATTACAGAAAACAAATGAATTACAACAGAAATGAACGAAGTAGAGTTACAAATACGAAGGCACTGAATAAACCCAAGAAAAACGCGAATAATAGACGATACAAAAAGAAAAACATGACTAAATTACATAGCCAAATTTATAAAAAAAAATTCATTGATATTTTGAGTGAGATTAAAACAGAAAAAGACAATTGCAATAGTGAAGGATTTAGGTGGTAGGCGGGGTGAGTCCGTAACAGGTGGGCAATTATTACACCTTTACCTTTGAGTGTTGTTGTTATTGTTATTGTTATTATTATTATTGTTATTGGTATTATTATTATTATTTTTTTAATTATTATTATTGTTGTCGTCGTTGTTGTACTTATCATCATCATTATTATCATTCAGTATAATAATGATGATAATAATAATAATAATAGTGATGATAGATAAATTATACACAGATATTTTTTTGGCAAATGCTCAGACGAAGTTGCGTCCATGGTGCCACCTCTCCATGCCTTCCCTCGTGCTACACGGGCATCTGGTAGCGCTCATGACTGGAATGTCACTCAGCCATATTGCAGAACTTCTGCCTATCAGAATTCTTTCATTCCCCGAACTGCATCTCTCTGGAACTCGCTTCCCCAGAGTTGTTTCCCTTCAAACTTCAACCCACAACTGTTCAAGTCTAACTGTTACAGATATTTTATGAACAGAGGACACCAGTAATCTGGTGCATGGATTATTTTTTTTATTCATTTGTTTTTCCTTCCTCTGTTCTGTTATTTAAAAAAAAAAGATAGATAGACAGATAGATAAATAAGTAATAAAGGAATACCGGACACAAAATGGCGGCCAACACACAGCCTGTATTTGTCGTGCTGATGCCTGTGTGACGAAATTAACGCGGCCAGATAGAGGAAAATAGATAGATAGACGGAAAATAGATAGATAGTCGGAAAATAGACGGAAAACAGGCTTTTTGCTGGTGTGGGCGCTCAGGAATATTTTACTGTCTATCTGTTGACCTGCCTGTTAATCTGTCTGTCTATCTATCAATCTTTATCTGCCTATCTGTCTACCTACCTACCTATCTGCCTACCACCTGCTTACCGACCTACATACCACCTACCAACATGTCTACCTACCTACCTGGCGTTCTACCTACCAACATGTCCACCTACCTACCTACCTAGCGTTCTACCTACCAACATGTCCACCTACCTAGCGTTCTACCTACCTTTCTGTTTCTCTGTCTACCTATCTGTCTTTCTATCTATCTAACTGCCTACCACCTACCTACCTACCTATCTTTCTATCTAACTATGTGTCTACCTCCTTACCTACCCACCTACCTACCTATCTGTCTATCTCTCTATCTGTCTTTCTATTTATATATCTATCTGCCTACCACCTGCCTACCAATTTTTCTATCTAACTATGTGTCTACCTCCTTAGCTACCCACCTATCTACCTATCTCTCTGTCTATCTATCTATGTACCATACTCACCTCAGCCACCCCTATGCGCCACATCTAGCCAGAGCGCCTCGCCCCACTACACCACCAGGCGCCATGTAAATCCTCCATCCCACTGCACGCCAACACGCCAAACAGAGCCAGCAGAATTGGCGCCAACGCTTTCCCGATTGGCGCCAAAAGGTATGAATATTAACACGCAGAGAGAGAGAGAGAGAGAAAGAAAATGGGCGTCCCTCACCTGAAAAATGCATAATAATAATAATAATAATAATAAACCCTTTCATTTCGATTCCTTTCCTTTATTTTCTTTTTTCTTCGTCTCCTCCTTCTCCTCCTCCTCCTCCTCCTCCTCCTCCTCCTCCTCCTCCTTCTTTTTTCTCTCACCATCTGATATATTTTTTTCCCATTCCATTAAAACTTGTGCTCTTGACTGTCTAGAAAAAGGTACTTGCTGCAGGAGAGAGAGAGAGAGAGAGAGAGAGAGAGAGAGAGGTGGGGGGTGTGGGTAAGGTTGACAGAAAAGGAAAAACAGAGACAAAGGAAAGGAAAAACTGACAGAATAAAATGTGACAGAAAAACAGAGAAGAGGAAAAGATAGCAGGAAAAAATGAGAGAGAGAGAGAGAGAGAGAGAGAGAGAGAGAGAGAGAGAGAGAGAGAGAGAGAGAGAGAGGGTACAGAAGGGGTATAATTTAATGTTGGTGTACTTACTAAGGAAGGGGCGGATCCAGGCAGGGGGTGTGTGTGTGTTAAAACTTGACATATGTAAAACTTTTAAGTGGATTACCGAATGGAGGGGACTGGTTGGCAGGGAGGCTGGGGTGGTGGGGGTGTGGTGAAGACTAGGGATGGACAGACAGACAGACAGACAACGGGGAGAAGGCGAGAACGATAGGACAGAAAGGAAAGTGACGGACATGCCCCAAGTGTGTGCACAGTGGTGTGGGTATAATCATGTTTTCACTATACTCATTTCACCTTAACTTGGCCAAGGTTTTCGTCCTTTTACGGCTTATTTCACGTAGCTCAGTGGCAGAATAAGACACTGCAGTAATTCCACATCCTTTCCATCGCACTTCTTCGTGACTAGCATCATATTCTAATGTTAATCTAGTACATCAACTCAGCATACAAGATGGGGAGAGAATGCTCCTAAGACAGTACTGTATTTCCACATCCATTCCATTGCACTTCTTCGCGACTAGCATCATGTTCTAACCTCAGTCTATTGCCACGAGTCAGTATTCAAGGTGGAGGGATGACAGTTTTAGGCCAGGTTGCAGTAAAAGGGGGATAAAAGTTGCAAAAATAAACTTTAAAAAATGCTTTATGGAATGCAAGATGGGATGCTGAGTTGTGGCAATAGATTAACGTTAGAATATGATGCTAGTCACGAAGAAGTGCGATGGAAAGGATGTGTGGAGCTACAGTACTGTCTGATTCTGCCACAAAACTGAGTGAAATAAGCCGTAAAGGGACGAAAATCTGGGCCAAGTTAAGGTGAAATGACTATGGGTGATTTTTATTAAGCTTAGATGCCCCTAGTCTTTCATAAACTGATTAAAAGTGTCTAGTGATAAAAAAAATAGTTCTCGGGCTGAAAGGGTTCATATCGACACATAAACAAGAGCCTACTGTATTGTACCTGATAAAATAAATCGCCGAGGGTAAGGTGTTGCGGAGTCTCCCAAGCCCACAAGGCTACGACCCAGCCTCACCTGACTGTCTCCCACGTAAGTCCTACCTTTATAAAGCTCCCAGGCTCCTTACGATAAATAATGAGACAGTGAGCGATGACTTTTGAACCTCTAGTGATGTTATCTTTGAAATCCAACAAACTTTTCATAATACTGTGGACGAGTTTCATAATTCTTCAACAACAAAAAATAGAGTAATATTCCCAACCGCACCTGTACATTTGCTGGAAAAGAATGGTCAATTTTTCCTGAACCCCCAGAAGTTAACATCGCTATATTTTGCCTCAACAGCATAAAGGATACAGTATAGGCAAGATAAATCGCTGAGGAAGGGGTGTTAGGTAATCTCTGGGGCCCACATTATAGCCCCCACCTGTATCAGTATGCAGGGTTTGTGCCGCCGACTCAGCCCCTCATCAGGCAAGGGTTGTGTGTGT
>NC_137003.1:6405752-6517601 GCF_032717465.1 Coenobita brevimanus
GTGAACAGATTAAAGGAAGAAACAGTTGGTAGTATTAAACAACCTCTTCCCCTTCTCGCGAAGCATCTTCGTGAAGAGGCTCTTCCCAGTTTGGTACCTTTAAACCCCGGCCGAACAGCCTCTTCCCAGAAGGAGACTACTGAAGGGTTGGTATGCTGCGGGGGTGCTCTCTGGCAGAGAAATCGTGAGATTGGTACGCCGGAGGAGCGTATGTTTACCATCATCTGTTTTATGTTTACTCTCTCGTCTGATATATTGCGAAAATAATATGCTATATCTAATAAACAACGTCTCCGAATCAGTCCAGTGGTAGGAAATAGTTTTAATACTTGATACTTTAATACTTGAGAGGGGGTCCGATGGTGGCTATAGGATTACGGCAACTAGAATTTAGCGGTTTTGTTTGGTGGTTCAGTTAGGTTAGAAATGGGTTAGGTCAGGTCAGGTTATCTAACAGACTTGTACATCATTCCACTTTTCATTACTGTCTTCAGAAAGGCAAGCACGTGGTATAATTTAAGGCCGTGATTAGGATTACTGAAGTTAGAATTTGCGGCGACTTCCGTAATCCTAACCACGGTTGGGATTACGGCAACTAGAATTTAGTTGTTTGGTTTGGTTTTTCAGTTAGGTTAGGTCAGGTCAGATCAGTTTTGGTTAGGTTAGGTTAATACTGCTACAGTTCAGCTTAAACCACTAGAAGTTAGCAGTCATGTTTGTTTTTTCAGCTATGTTAGAAATAGGTTAGGTTATTTAGGTTAAGTTATGGCTACCGTAAAAAGGAAGTGATTAGGATTTTAATTCGTCAGACAGCTTTCCAAACAACCTAATTGAATTGTTAACATACCGTGCATCTTGCCAAACCTTTCAACGATTCATTTAAATAGCCAGTCTTAATTAACCTTAGCAGTAATGTTCTACCGTAATTATGTCCATGAAAGAATATTTCTGTGTCCTACATGCATGAGCGATACATTATGGTATTATAAAAAAAGTACAGTAGTTTTTATTTTTACGTCGAGTAATGGGGCATCACTTTTTTATTGCTATGAAGGTGAATTAATGATGGTGATGATGATGAATGGCAGGATATTTACTTATTTACCAGTGTGAGCGCTGGACCCGACAGTAAATGCTAAAAAAAAAAAAAAAAAAAAGTCTTTCCTTGATCAATACTTTGTGGAAAGGAACTGATAATTCAGTTCTGACAGGCATCGTTGGTACCATCTCATTTAGCGAGTTATTATGTCTCACTTTCTTATACTCTTTTATAGTATTCTTAGCTTTTAATTATCGATTTAATATGCATGCGTAGTATACAAAGTGGGAGGGTGCAAAACAAATCGCCGAGGAAGTCACGCATGCGCACTAAAATCGAGACGTAGCCCAAGCCCTTAGCCCAGGTGCCAGCAGTGGTTCGAGTTTGAACGAGTGTGTGTGTGGATGTGTTGGCGCCCCGGGTTTTCGTGTTTTTTCGTTGTATCTGTCTGTATTTACGTCGCCGGAGTGATGATATACTGAAAACAATGCCTACGGATTGTTATGGAACGCAGATTGACTGATGATGAGGAATGGCCTGTGAAATAAGGAAAGAATGAACTAAAACATCCTGGTGCAGCATCAGCGGAACGAGATGAGCATACAACATCCATTCCTCCTGTTCCTTCAACATCATCACTCCTCTCCATCTCCGCCTCCACAACCGGGAAGTAAACCAGGTAAGGAAATATACATATATCTGATCTTAAAAACAAAACAAAGCAGACTAATGTTATTGTGGACATTTTGTGAGTAAAGTTCCCGTTTTCTGTCAAACGTTTTCTGTTACTTGGTGTGAAGGGTTACAAAAGATGCTTGGGTTGCAAAAGATGCTTGAAGGGTTACAAAAGGTACTTGAAAGGTTACCAAAGATATTTGAGAGGTTAAAAAAGATACTTGAACAAAAGGTGCTTGAAGGGGTTACAGGTAGGTTAGGATTTGTATCTATAGGATGGACAGGGAAAGGAGAGAGCCGAGTCATTGCGTGCGTTGTTTTGGGGTAAATTATCGTGCGAATTTATGCTTATTTTTCGTAGGAACGACATGGAAAGTGCAGATTATTGACATGCCTCGTTCTTTAATAATAATAATAATACGAGACAGTAAATTTGTGTATCCGGACACTGGATAAGAGTTAAAGAAAAGAGGAAATAGAAATGCAAAAGAATAGGGTTATGAAGAAGGAATATGTAGAAGAAAATGAAAGGAAATGAAAGGGCGATGGTTCTCTTACCTCTGTCTGGGAGGAATGCGTCTATTTCAGTCTGTCTACCTGGCTATCCCTGTCTGTCTACCTGTCAGTCTATGCCTATATCTATCTGTCAGTCAATCCTTCTATCTATTTGTATCTACTTAACTACCCATGTTTGTGTATCTGTCTATCATGTGTGTCCATCTAGCAGTCCATATACAGTATGTGTATTTATCTATATATCTGTAAGATTGTCCAGGATTTTGCCTGTTTGACATTTCGGCACAGTTTTTCATGCGAAAACGGTAATACTATTGTACAGAATTAGAAATAAATAGGAATAAATAGAAAAATTACGACTTGCATGCCAGTTCAATCCTGTACCGGTACATTTATAACTTAATTTGTTGTTCATTTTTCGTTGTGAACCGATATCGTAGCCACCTCCCCTGGAACCACCTGAGTTAAATATGAAGAAATGAACCAAGGATTGGTTTTATAACATTGATATAAGCACGGTAATGCTAGAGAAATAAAGTTAGGATTTATTTCCCCAACCCCCCTTCCTCCCACTCCTTTGGAGAATCTTTCTTTTTTTCTTTTTCATTTTATTTTATTTTCTTTTTTTTTTTCTTTTTTTGTATGTTCAGATATGGCAGCCCCATCCAAAACAACTGAATCGATGATGGGATGACACAAGAGTAACACAATTACATTAAGTTAATCTGTGCAGCAACAATTATTTTTTTATTTATATATATATCACATTTTAACCAGCAGTGAAATCTCTACAGCATCCTGCTTCCGGTACAAAGACAAACTAGGTTTTAAAACAGGCTAGAACTGTATTTAGGGTAATTATATTTTTGTATTTAAAATTTTGTGCAATATCAGAAATGTGAATAATGTTGCTAAAGATTATACATATATAAAATAAAAACACTCTTTTTGTCCTAATCAGTTACTTTCGGGCGGTTTCTTCTCTGAAATAGGTTTACGATATTTACCTGTACACGACTGACTCAACCTGAGGCGTCCCGTCGACGTATGGGCACGTTGCAACATTTTGTAACTGCCAGTCCCGATGACGTACCGGTACATTGCGCAATTCCAAGGTTCATAATTTGCACAATTTTCAATTTTCGTGCGTGATTTTTGGTACGTATACACGGGACACCTTCCTCTATTCCTCTACAAGATGCCAGGCAGGGACAATGCCTTACACCGCATAACCTCCCCCCCCTGCACACCATTGTCTTGGCAATTCACCTGTTACCAGTGACCTGGGCAATAAAGACATTCAGGGCCAGAGTGATTCCCCAATCGTTGACAATGTGGAGGACAAAGTTTACATAGCATTAGAGGAAGAAACAGTCAGAAATGATGATCAGGTAATGTTGCCAAAAAAGGTCAGGTATGTTGAGTTAGTGAAACAATGCTTATAATGCCTGTATTACTGTGTGAAAACCAATATACTCTCGTACTACATATAAATTCGTACCAAATAAATAAATACCGTTTATGAGTGGTGTGGAATAGTTACCCTCCCATAGAACTCGTTTTCTTTGGAGCCAGCCTGGTAGAAAATCCGGTAAGGTAAGGAGGTACTGCTATCTGTATCGAGTATTTTAAACCTCAAGTGAGCGATTTCTCTAAGAATTTTCGATGTTTCTCACCAAAAGTGGAGGTTTTAGCCAATTTTTTTTTTTTTTTTTTTTCAAAAATAGCTCGGGATTGGGGGGTATCGGAGGTGCGAAATCACTTGGGACATGACGGGTTAAATTATTCGACAAACTTTATTACCGGTACAGGTATTTTACTCACCTGTGTGTTATTAGGCTATTTAGAAACTGCATTATTGTTACTGGTATTACGGTATTGTTACTTTGAACTTTCTTTATCGTCACTGGTATTACGGTATTGTTACTTTGAACGTCCTTTATTATCACTGGTATTACTGTATTATTACTTTGAACTTGCTGTATTGTCACTGGTATTACAGCATTGTTACTTTGAACTAGCTTTATTGTCACTGTATTATGGAATTATTACTTTGAACTTGCTTTATTGTCACAGGTGTTACGGTATTGTTACTTTGAACTTGCATTATCGTCACTGGTATTACGGTATTGTTACTTTGAACTTCCTTTATTATCACTGGTATTACTGTATTATTACTTTGAACTTGCTTTATTGTCACAGGTGTTACGGTATTGTTACTTTGAACTTGCATTATTGTCACTGGTAGTATGGTATTGTTACTTTGAACTTGCTTTATTGCCACTGCTATTACGGTATTGTTACTTTGAACTTGCCTTATTTTCACTGGTATTACAGTATTATCGTTACCCGGTACTTTGAACTTGCTTTATTCACTGGTATTACGGTATTTACTTAGAAATTGCACTATTGTCACTGGTATTACGGTATTCTGGTTACTTAGAACTTGCTTTATTGTCACTGGTATTACGGTATTCTGGTTACTTAGAACTTGCTTTATTGTCACTGGTATTACTGTAATTTGGTTACTTAGAACTTGCTGTATTGTTACTGGTATTACGGTATTCTGGTTACTTTGAACTTGCTTTATTGTTACTGTTATTATTCTCGCTTTAGCCCATACTGGATCCCCTGATTTTGGGGTGTTGTATATTTTGGCCTTTGGTTCCTTCTTCCATGCATTGGAGAGAGAGAGAGAGAGAAAAAAAAAAAAAAAAGGTCTCACTTGTACATTTATCCTTGTCTTTTCGTCGATTAAGGAAGCTAACACCCTTTACTAACAGATTTCTCATTATGACGTGTTAACATTCCCTTGTATGTTATGTAATTATACGGTCTATATTGTTATCAGGACGTGAATAACACAAAATAATAAGGTGTAGCATGCAGAATAAATCGCTAAGTAAAAGATGTTCGAAACCTTAGCTGATGAGAATGCAGGCTTTATTTTTCTATGACATGTCCATCAGAAATTACTGGTAATAATAAAGGAGTTATTGCACTCGAAAATAGCATAGGGTTTCTGTCGTAGGCTAGTTAATTTTCGTCCCTCTCTCTCTCTCTCTCTGTCTCTCTCTCTCTCTCTCTGTCTCTCTCTCTCTCTCTCCGGGACAGATTTAAGGGAATTTTGAATATGTCGGGGAAAAAGTCGGAGGCGCTGAAGAGGAGGGACTGGGGGAATTTTGGCCATAAATTCCCTACACCTTCTGCCATATATACACAGGGGGAGGGGAGGGGAGGAAGGAGAAAGGGTAGAGGAGGGAGGGGGAACGAGAGAGACAGGGAGGGAGAAGAAAGGGTAGAGAAGGGAGAGAACGAGTGTTAACGAGAGAGGGAAGGAGATAGAAGGGGAGTATAGGCTAGTTGGAGGGAGTCGGAATGAGACGGATAGGTCGACGAGGAGTAAGAGAGAGGAGGGGAAGAGAAGGAGGGGAGAGAAAGGGAGGAGTGGGGGTAGGGGAAGGGACTGGAGACAGTGTGGGGAAGGGTGAAATATGGGGACCAATTTTTTTGTGTATATGTTCTTTTTTAATGTTCGGGAGTGAATTGTGTGACGTACTGGCAGGAGTGTGTGTGTGTGTTTCAGTTTGTTTTTTCAGTCCTGTTCATTTAACGTCTCCATATTCTCTCTCTCTCTCTCTCTCTCTCTCTCTCTCTCTCTCTCTCTCGTCACCTCCATCTCCTTTCCACTTTCATGCATACCCCCGTGTCTCCTCCTCCTCCCCCTCCCATTCTCCTCTCCTCCCCTTTCCCCCTTCCCCTCCCATCCCCCTTTCCTCCCCTTTCCCCTTTCTCCTCCCATCCCCCTTTCCTCCCCTTTCCCCCTTCCCCTCCCATCCCAGGTTGGCGAACCCCCCCCCCTTTTTTTTTTTTTTTTTTTTAAGCCCAACCCACCTTTTTTTTTCTTTTTTCTTTTTTCACAAAATTCCCCCCCAAACCGGGCAAAAGTGTTTTTTTTCAAAGTTTACCTTAAATTTAAATAAAATAATGTTTCCGCTATACATAATTATGAATAGCCCAATAAAATCTTATTTTTCACACAGTTATTTGAATTAGGGAAGTGAACACAATTATGTTTTGACCTGTTTGGCTGTTATCCTTGGGCTGCCTGCTACACAGCAAAACATGCTTCAACATGATAGGCTTGAGAGCATTGCACAACTCATGAGCTGGCAAAGATCAGTCCACACTACACAATAGTAGGAGAAGGAGTCATTTGCCTTGCTACTTTCCTTTCTTTGGTAATTACAGTATATACTTGCATTTCTCAATCTTCTAAATAATTATTATTGAAAATTCTGTTGTATATAAGTGATTTCACACATTATCTTACCAGTAATAATACCTTTGGTAACCAAATACCTAAGCCTATAATAAAGGAGGCAAGAAAATAGTACGGAGAAAGAGAGAGAGAGAGAGTAATGATTACTGTTATATAAAAAAATTACCTCACTCCTTAATAAAACCAAAAACCATGTCAAAAACAATTTTACTCTTAATTTTAAAATTTTCAAAATTAGAGACAGGAAGTGCTGGCTGTAAAGTTTGTATTCACTACATTGCATGTGGACGTATAAAAATGAATTTGCTGAGAAATAGCAATGTAAAAATATTCTTAAATTGAAGAAAACTTTGACCGATTTTCTGAAATTGCAGTGAGGGATAATGTTAGTTCTTTTCAGGAAATATTATTTCATGTCGGTAAGTAATTTAGAAGTGAAGTGTCGTTGTTATTTTATCACTGAGGCAAAGAATTGCATTCATATTTAAAAAAAAAAAAAAAAAAAGTTTGTTATATTGGTTGGGTAACATGACAAGACCCATAATTTACTGTGACACAAAAATATTATCATTTCAAAAGAAAATAATATTGGTTATAAAAGCTATTAAAAAAACGGAAGTATTATGAATAGTTTTGAAAAAATCAAAGATCAACATTCATATTTTGCAAAGAGCATGTTTTACTTATGTTGATGAAGAGAAATGTAATAAGCTTTTTTTTAAATCACTAAAATTATGCTTCCAAGATACCGGTACTGTAAATACGGCGATATTGTGTTTTTTTTCACCAGTGAAATAGAATATGATTGATCAGCTACTATTTACTTCTGATATTGTGTGCAAAAATATAACCATTAAATCAAATAAAACTGAATTTATTAAATATACTATTCTCTAAAAGCCCAGTAAAGTGGGTAAAGTAGTGGTTTTTTTCAAGTGGGTTTTACTTAAAAAACCCGGGTGGGTAAAATCGGGTTACCCACTTTGGTACCAACCCTGTCCCATCCCCCTCCCCTTCCCATCCCTGTCTCCTCCCCTTTCCCATCCCTGTCTCCTCCCCTTTCCCTCCTCCCTGTTCCTATTGCAATATACAGTGCACTCTGCAACAATTCACTTCTGCAGTACAGTCACACCAATTTCACTAATAAACCATATTGCACACACACACACACACACACACACACACACACACGTACAGTTGGTGTGTGTGTGGATGAAATACACAAATATACTTATTGGCCACAAAATATTAATTGAAGTCCAGAAATAGGACAGGTGTGGAGGGAGGGAGGGAGGGCAGCAGGGGGAGAAGGACGGAGGGAGAAAGGAGAACAGCAGGGAGAGAGGGAGGGAAGGAAGGAGGCTGGAAGAAAGAAAAAAAAAAGGGAGAGAAGGAAGAAGACTGTAAGAGCATAGATTGGGAGAGAGGAAGGGAGATAGGAAGGAGATGATGAAACAAGGAGAGAGGAAGGAAAGAATGAAAAAAGAAACATGAGAGGAAGTTGGGAGGGAGATGGTAAGGGAGGGGGGATTGAGGGAGATTGGAAAGTTAGAGGTGGGGAGAAAAGTAGGGAGGACAGGGGATGGAGGGAGTGAGACAGGAAGGAAAACTCCTCCTCCTCCTCCTCCTCCTTGTCTCTCCACGTCCATCTGTTCCTCCCCGTCTCCCCTCTCTTCCCTTTTCCTCTCCTTTTATCGTCTTCTTCCTCTCCCCCTCCCCTCCTTTTCATTCCCTCTGCCTCATCTCTCCTTAGTCTCTTCCTACTTCCCTCCTTCCTCTGTATTCTTCCTTTCTTCCTTTTTCTCACCTCCCCGGCCTTTAATTATCCCTCTCTCCTCTGCCCCATCCCTACTTCCACATCTCTCCTAATCCCTTTTCTTTCTTCCCCTCAGCTACTTCCTCCTTCCTCCCTCCTTCATTCCTACCTCCTCTCCTCCTTCCCAGTCTTCCTCAGTCTTCCTTCTTTGCCATAATTACTTGTACTGTAACAGACCGCCTTAAAGATCTAAGAATTTTTATTTTTTGATTCTCTCTCTCTCTCTCTCTCTCTCTCTCTCTCTCTCTCTCTCTCTCTCTCTCTCTCTCTCTCTCTCTCTCTCTCTCTCTCTCTTTCTCTCTCTCTCTCTCTCTCTCTCTCTCTCTTTCCTTCTCCGTACTATTTTCTTGCCTCCTTTACTCCTCCTCTTCATCCCCCTCCCTTCTCCCCTCCCTTTCAGTCTGCCTTCCTTGCTCCCGCCCCCTTTTCCCATCCTATCGACCCCCTCCCTCCCTCCCTATCAAAGTAAACATTATCTACCTCGTAACCACAGATTTTCCATTTTCTCTCCCTCCCCCCCTCCTCAGAATTACCTACCTACTCCTCCCCTCCCTCCCTCCCTCCCTTCAACTGCCCTTCCTCCCATAACCCTTTCGTTCTTTGTTTAACCCTTTCACAGCGATGACATTTTTCCTCCTCTTTCTACTTTTTTCTTTTTTTCTATATCCTCCTCCTCCTCCTCCTCCTCCGCTTCTTCTTCTTCTTCTTCTTCTTATGAGGGTGTCTCATAAGTTTTTAATAAACTTATGAGACACCCTGTAACTGAAGGGGTTAATGAAGGAAATATCCATCTCCTTCAGTTTAAAAGAATGTTGATAGGACGTCCTTGGGCTGAAGAGGCCTGCCCATTATCCTTGCTATCCTTTTATCTCTCTCTCTCTCTCTCTCTCTCAGGTATGGCCAAAATAAGGCAGTTGGAATGGGGATGGGAGGGTAATGGCCAGATATTAAAGGCTTTTTATGGCCAACTCCGGAGGCCCTCGTTCTGTACCAAAATGGCGACTGAGAGAGAGAGAGAGAGAGAGAGAGAGAGAGAGAGAGAGAGAGAGAGGGAGGGAAGCGAAGAGGGAAAGGGAAAACAAGAGGAAGGAGAGGGTGTAAGAGAGTGGGAGGAGGGGGAGTAGGAAGAGAGGGAGGGGAAGGGGAAGGGAAGAGAGGGGAAAGAGGGCATTAGTATTCACCCCTGTGCTCCCCTTCATCCCCTCACTCGTGTGTGTGTGTGTGTGTGTGTGTGTGTGTGTGTGTGTGTGTGTGTGTGTGTGTGTGTGTGCTTATCCAGTAATTTACTATACCGGTACCCACATAACAAATATTTAACTTGTATTTTAATTCATGACCACGTCTTTGTATACTTAAATATATCAGGTATACCCAGGATAGACCCACTTGTACTCATTTGTATTCTTTTGTATTCCTCTGAATAACGACACATTAATTTTTATCATTAAGTATGCGAGTATAATTAAGTATATTCACGTTAACAGACTGACTGCACATATAATCGCTTGTATTCATTAATATTCTGATGCATCATTCTGTCTTACATGGAATTCGTTTGTCGTGCACTGCCTTTTTTGTGTGTGTGTCCGTGTGTAATCGAAAAATTAAATTTTTTTTTATATACGGTACCGTATGTAGTTTTAATCTATTTTTTGATTATACAGTTGTTCTTTATTTTACTCATTCGTCTTAAATGTACTGCATTACATTATATCCGATAGTACCCACTTTGTGCTCTGCTGCTAGTGCCGCATTTCATAGTACATTATATGTCTTGGTAAGCCTTTGTACAGTACACATATCTAGTACTTGGTGAGCTGGTGATTAGGGAAGTAGTGCGTTGTTCGAATTGACGTGAGTTCGATCCCAAGGTAGGGCATGGAATAGTGTGATGACTTAGATTTCGTTAAACAGATTGTACTGTACAGCCACACGACTCACAGACACGCCATACACTCACTCACTCAAATAGCCGACCATCACACCAGTCCTAAATGAGACAATAATAATACATTCAGTACCGTATGGACGGTCGGTATTAGCGCTGAAGTGACTGTGTATGGCAAGTAAGAGTGTACATGTATAGCCTATCTATATCTATCTATCTGTTTATATATATATATATATATATATATATATATATATATATATATATATATATATATATATATATGTGTGTGTGTGTGTGTGTGTGTGTGTGTGTGTGTGTGTATTAGGAAATTGCGAATACAGTAGAGGCTATGAAAGTAACACTAGGTGCAGGTATGAGAGGACTACCATAGCCTATGTACTCAAATTTTTTGTTAGTGCTGTATTGCATATTTGTAATGAGTTCACAATGAGATATAGGAAGAGGAGCAAAAACCTCTGTTTACCCCCCGCTAAAAATTCAAGGGAGAGAGGAACTGCCCCCCTACTTCAGGCACCGTTGCTCATTTTCCTATCACCTTATCATTTAATTAATCACGTGTCCACGTAACAAGTCATTTATCATTTGGCCGTGTTGCCTAGTATTTTTTTTTTATCTGCATAATCTACACTGTGCCTGACTTACTTTTTGTTTGCCAGTTTGTCTGAGTGTCCATAGATATCTACCTATCTCTTTGTCTGTCTATTTATCGGTCTTTAAATCTATCCATATAGCTATCTGTCGAGGTTTGTCTATTGGCCTGTCCCTGAACCCCTCCCATAGGCTATATTATTGTTGTTTGGTTAAAGAGATTCCGTATCATCTTTCTTTGACAGTCCTTCGTCATAAGCCTCACCCTACCTACCCTTCCTCATCCTTCCATCCCTGCCTTTTCCATTCCCGCCTCACCCAGCTACCGCTGCAATACCCCTCCATCCCCTATAAGGGATCATCACTTTCCCTGCATTAAAGTCTCCAGTTTAGCTTTAATTTATCGTAGCTGAAGATTTTTACATTTAGCTTTAGCTGTGTATAAACTTAGCTGAGTTACCCGTAGTGATGCCCAGTAGACACAGAAAAACATAATGGTCCGTATTCTCGTCGGTTAAGGTAGCTCCCTTTAATACCTTTTCCTAAGCGACTTATTTTGCATATTACACCTTACTGTCCTCCAGTGTTGCAACAGTAATTCAAGTACAGTGGTTCTTAAACTTTCTCATGCAGCGGACCCCTGTTATTAAAACTAATCATGTGGCGGACCCTTAATTATGAGTAGATTTCCCTCCTACCCTACCTCTTGAGTTTAAAGGTGTTTGTAGGCTGTAATATACTAAAATTGTTACCGGTACTGAATTATTTATTAAAAGCTGAACTTGAACATAACTGTTCAAATTTACTTCCCATAACTGTCATGACATTATTCATTTTACACTTGTTTTATCTGATACTCAAATTAGCCTGCGGACCCCTTGGAACGTTCCACGGACCCCTGTGGGTCCGCGAACCACACTTTAAGAAACACTGTTCTAGTATCGCCGTATTCCGCATAGATAATGTGCAAAAGGATATTAACCAGCCGTATGCAAATAAATAAATAAATAAAATAAAATAAATCGTTTAGGAAGAGGTGTTAGGGAGCCTCCTTCCCCGACGAGAATAGGTGCCAATAACCCAAATAACAGTGTAAGATTAATAATGTGACATTAATAAAACCCATTCCTTCTTCGACGCTTCCCATATTAATACAAAACAGGTAAACAGCTCATAGCACACACACACACACACACACACACACACACACACACACACACACACACACACACACAGCCTCATAGCACAGTGACCAGGTGTGTATGACCCGGATATAACACTTGAGAGAGAGAGAGAGAGAGAGAGAGAGAGAGAGAGAGAGAGAGAGTCTAGACTAGATGAGAGTAAAGATGTTATCTATGTAAACAAACGAGGATCAGGTGCATCACAAAAGGTAAACGAGGGAGGGGGAGAGAGAGAGGAGGGGAGGGGAGGGAGAGAGTACAAAGGAAAGCAAACAGCAACAGACCTTATGGTCCTTTCGAGGCTGTTTGTTACAGAGTAGACTATGACAACGAGATCTGACTCTACATGCTGAAGGATAAGGATAGTAAAGCAAGAAGGCTCCCCCCACCTCCAAACCTTCCAGTTAAAACTGGTAAGAAAAAGTGAGAAAAACCACCTTGCAGCGTGGAAAAACTGACATGGAATTTTCATAGGAAAGACTGAAAAGGAAAAGTTACATTCTATGTACTTTATCTATAAGCTACCAGTATGAATAACCTGAAAGCGAAAGTAGTAAAGTAAATGAATAATCGAATAAATAAATAATGCATGACACCATGTACAGGTAGCCTACGTTGAGTTAACGGGGTGTTTGCCGACACAGCGTGGAAATTGCACAGTGCACAGTATGGACGTTCAAGGGTGGTGCGGCAGCCTTACCTGACGCTATTAAGGTAGACAACAGTCAATCAGGCCCCAGCTCCGTTCATTCCACTGAGACTAGGAGCGTTCCCTTGGGGGATAAGTACACAAGTCACTTCCTGTAGCAGTGACCCCTGGTACATTAAAAAAAATCCCATTGGTGGTCACTTGACTAACAGGGACCCTCAGTGATCCACAGCCCATCACAGGTCGAAAGTATGAGTAGTGACCATTAACTCAGGGCTGTCTTTGCATATCCTAGTCTGTGCAGATACTATATTTGCTTTCAATATATTGATCCAAGCTCTAAAAAAAAATAAGATAAAATAAAAAATTATACATACACAAGTGTTTTATTCAGGAGTAAACATATTAAGCTGGGGGTTAGACGATAAATACTTATCCAGGCGACCTTTAAAGGTTTGTACTGTATTACAGTTTACTACATTGGAGGACAGTTTATGCCACATATTTAGAACTGTATTGAAGAAGAAATGCTTAGCTTCATGTGACTGGAATCGTTTGCCAATTATTTTATGTTCATTACCTCTAGTATAATTCGAGTAATCAACTGTGAAGTATTTATCAACAGCCATGTTATCATGTCCTTTGACAGTTTTGAATACTTGAATTAGATCTTGTAACCTCCGTTTAGTTAGGGTAAATAGATTCAGGGCTTCTAAACGTTCCTCGTATGGTTTATTTCTCAGTCTAGGTATCATCCTTGTCATCCTTTGCTGAACTCTTTTGAGCTTTTCCATATCCTTTTTATTGTACGGTGACCAAAACTGAACGCAATATTCCAAGTGCGGGCGTACTAAGGAATTGTACAAAGTGAAGACGGTATTATTGGATTTATATTCAAATGCTCTACCTATGAATCCAATCAATTTATTGGCTTTTTTCACAGCTTCTGTGTATTGTTTGCTTGGTTTCAAATAATATGTTATTATAACTCCTAAGTCTTTTTCATGGATTACCCTATCAAGTTGGACATTATTCATGCTATAACTAGCTCTTACATTTTTACTGCCAGTGTTTAGCACTTGCATTTATTAATATTGAAATCCATTTGCTAAACTTGGGCCCAGTTGAACAGTCGATCAAGATCTCTCTGAATTGCCTGCCTTTGCAGTGCTGTATCTTCTCTGTTACCTATTTTAGTATCGTCAGCAAATTTTGAAATATAAAAACATTATCCTTCATCAATATCATTAATATATATTAAGAAAAGAATAGGACCTAACACTGAAGCCTGCGGCACTCCTCGTGTAACGTTTATCCAGCCTGATTCATTTCTGTTAATTACAACTCTTTGCTTTCGTCCGGTGAGCCAATCTTCTACCCACCCGAGAACACTGCCACTGAAACCATGTGCCTTCACTGCCGCTGAAACCATGTGCCTTTGGCTTCTGAAGGAGTCTTTTGTGTGGAACTTTGTCAAAAGCCTTTTGAAAATCAAGGTACACAACATCAACAGATTTAGTATCGTGAGACATATCATTGGAAAAGTCCAGCAGATTCGTGAGGCAAGGGCGATTATTACAAAAACCATGTTGAGAATCTTTGATGAGATTGTTTGATTCTAAGAGAGAGAAAGAAAGGGAAGAGAAGGATGGGAGGGGGTAGGGAAGTAAATAGTTCTCTCTCTCTCTCTCATTTTACCTACTTTCCCACCACCTACCTGCCATCACCTGCCCACACCTTCCACCTGTCTGCCATAAAAGGCTGTTATAATTTCGCTAATCAAGTAATTTCTGTCTTTACTATAATGAACTTGGACTTTCACCTCTCACCCCCTCTCTCATTCCCCCCACTCCTCCCCACTCCCTTCCCTTCACCCTGCACCCCAGCCCTCTCTCCTCCCCACACCCTTCCCTTCACCCTGCACTCCAGCCTTCTCTCCTCCCCACACCCTTCCCTCCACCCTGCACTCCAGCTCTCTCTCCACCTTTGTTGGTTCTGGCGCAGGTCAGACTCTTAGACAAAGTTTGCTTCTCCCTTTGCCCCTGTTCAGCCAGCAGTGCCCTTGACAACCTGGATGTAAACAGACTACTGCGGGTCGTAAGCCAGGGCAAGACGAGACTCAGCAACACCCTTAATGAGCCTCGTGCTGTCGATAGGTGTAAATCTAAGTCCACTATTACCCTTATGTACTTAATGAGCCTCGTGCTGTCGATAGGTATAAATCTAAGGCCACTTTTACCCTTATGTACTTAATGAGCCTCGTGCTGTCGATAGATATAAATCTAAGTCCACTTTTACCCTTATGTAGTTAATGAGCCTCGTGCTGTCGATAGGTATAAATCTAAGGCCACTTTTACCCTTATGTACTTAATGAGCCTCGTGCTGTCGATAGGTATAAATCTAAGCCTGTTGTGTTCCCTGTTGTGTCCAATTCCTTCCCTGATAATCCCTTACCCACTCCTGTGTCACCATCCCACTTCCTCCTTACCCTACAGCCCTCCCTTCATCCCTCTTTCCTCCTTACCCTACAGCCCTCCCTTCATCCCTCTTTCCTCCTTACCCTACAGCCCTCCCTTCATCCCTCTTTCCTCCTTACCCTACAGCCCTCCCTTCATCCCTCTTTCCTCCTTACCCTACAGCCCTCCCTTCATCCCTCTTTCCTCCTCACTCTCGTTCTCCTTCCCCCCATCTGCCCACACGTCAAGTACTTAGTGGTTGCTCCTTCCTATCTGTTTTTCACCTAATCTCTCTCTCCCTTCGTGTAGGCAGAAATATAAAATAGGTCCTGATAGTGAAGGGGTTAATCTGTGCATCACCCCCCCCCTCCTCCACCCCTCCCCAGAACAGGTAGTGATGAAGACTTTCTACCTGGGTGACTTACTGCTGGTACCCCACTCTCTCTCTCTGTCAACACAATATGCCAACCCACCTGCACCGTGTGGTATACTGTGGTGGTGGTGGCATCATGGGTGTTGTTAGTGTGACGGGAGGTGTGTGGCGGGGCAAGAGTCACACACCAACCCCACCCTCCTTCACAAGAGGGTTACACCAAGCTAAGTAAACTGATTTAGTATTTGCGTCACCGGAAGATACAAGATGCTACCGTACTGTTTGAGATAAAGATATGCCAGGTAGAGACGGTACTTGTGTGTGAGCCAAAGAGACGAACGAAGATAATGTAGAGTGATATAGAGTTATACAGATACTCAGATCACACAGACTGTGATACCTTTATTAGGTAGCAGATGTGATGAAGCTAAAAAAGTAAAACAGAGAGAGAGAGAGAGAGAGAGAGAGAGAGAGAGAGAGAGAGTTGCCATAGAAACCAAGTTACGGCCCAGCCAGTGAAGGAATGGCAACAGGAAGGGGGGAGGGAGGGTCAAGTATAACAACTGGTTGAATTTTTGCTTCATAAAAAAACAGTAAGAATTGGATTTAATGAACTGGTAAATGTGGGAATGGCAGCCGTAGCAGTAGTAGGAAGCAGGTAGTAGACCAAGCTTAATTAATACCTGTAGCAGCAGTAATAAGCTGGTAATAGACAAAGCTTAATACCAGTAGCAGCAGTAGCAGGCCAGCACTGATTTTGTTATTGCTACTGACAGACGGTTTTGTTTTGCTTTCATTAGATGTTTGATGGTGAAGGAGTTAAGAGCATTTGTACCCCGTTGATGCAGCAGGTTTGGCCAGTGTGTAATGCCAGGTTGTGGAGGCACGACTACTGACTGAGGTGGTCGGGGGGAAGGGGTTAAGTGAACTAGTGAAGCTTTGTGGCTGGGATGAATTATTAGCGGGAGGTAGATAGATAGATGGATGGATGGATAGATAGATAGATAGATAGATAGATAGATAGGAAAAGATAGACTAAGGGAGACTGGAGGTGATATATTAGGATTGAGAGAGCTGCAGGTTAGAAGTGAAAGGACGTGAGAATGATTGATGAGATGAACGATAATTCATTCTCTCTCTCTCTCTCCCTCTCTCTCTCTCTCAAACCAGTTTCGTGAAGGATTATGAAGAGGGGAGAAGGAAAAATAAAATATATATATGAAAAAAGATGAGAATATTTGAACAGAAAAGATATATAGTTACGGCACGTCAAAATAATTTTATTCTTAAAATTAATGAATGAAAAGGGGAGTAGATAGGCAGGCAGATAGATAATTGATGTGACAGGGAGGAAGCAGGTACCTGAATGAGAGAGAGAGAGAGGAAACAGCAGTGGTAGCTACTGGAGAGAGAGAAGAGAGAGATGGAGAGAAACCCCTCTAGTTTTTACCTCCCTGTCTCACATCCTTCACCTGTGCCCTCGATTACTTTTTTTTATATTTTTTATTTGCTTTCTCGGGTAGCTAACATAATTTTTTTTTTTTTTATGTTTCCTTACTAGCTTTCTTTTTTCGGATCTCTCTCTCTCTCTCTCTCTCTCTCTCTCTCTCTCTCTCCAGTCATTCATCTTCTATTTTCTGTCATTTCCTTCCATATTTTCCACCTTCTACCCCTCTTTTCCTAATTTCTCTCCCATACCTCCATCCTTCCGTCTCTTTCCCTTGCCTTCCCTCCCTCCCTCGGGTGTCTCTTCCTTCTTTCCATGTACCTTCTTCACCCTATTCCCTCTCTGCCTACCCACCAAAATTCCGCCATCCTGTCTTCTTTTCCTCTTACTTCCCTCCACATTTTATCCCTCCACTCCTCTCTTCTCTCCATTTCCTCTTTCTCCTGCCTCCACCTTCCTGTTTCCTCATTTACTTACTTCCATCCTTCCTTTCTCTTCATTCTTTCCTTCCATTCTTCCTTTCTCTCTATCCTTCCATTTGCTCCTTTCCGTCCTTCCATCCCCTCAATTCTTCCAAGTCCTCCTTACTTTCCTTCCAATCTTCCTTTCCCTCCTCCCTTCCATTTCTTCGTTTTCTCCCCTTCACACTTCTTTGTCTCCCATTCTTCCACTTGCTCCTCTCCATCCTTTCATCTTTCTTTTTCCTCCATTTTTCCATTTTCTCCTTTCCTTCCATCCATCCTTCCTTTTCCTCTACCCTTCCATATCCCCCTTTCCTTCCTTCCTTTCCCTCCATTCTTCCATTTCCTTTCCATCCTTCCTTTCTGTCCATCCTTCCATGTCATCCTTCCCTCCCTCGCCTCAGTCAGCCCTAAAAGCTTTTTTGTACTCGAGTTATAAAAACCACACGTAAGGTACCAATATTTTCCTTCCATCCCCCCCCACCCCCATATCACCCTTACCACAACTACCACTACCAGTCTACCACAGCTACTAACTCTGCCACAGCTATCATAACTACGGTACCACAAAAACCACAGCTATCACAAATGCCACAGCTACCACAGCTTTCACTACACTTACCACAACTACCACACCCACAACCTTTGGTTCAGCTACAATTCCGACACACCACAACGATCACGTCACCACATTTTCCACACTTATGTCTGTGTGTGTGTGTGTGTGTGTGTGTGTGTGTGTGTGTGTGTCCAATAAGTAACATTCAGTATCAGGTCACAACACAGCACATGTTTAAGTGACACCTGCACGCCACTTTAATGTTGTACACACACACACACACACACACACACACACACACACACACACACACACACACACACACACACACACACACACACACACACACACACACACACACACACAACGGCCATACCACGTTGAGTGCACCGCTTTTCGTCCGATCAACGAAGTTAAGCAACGTTGGGTCTGGTTAGTACTTGGATGGGTGACCGCCTGGGAACACCAGATGCTGTTGGCATAATGTTTTACACCGCTCGCTGGCTCGGTGGTAACGTTCTCGCTTGCCATCTGGTAGACGGAAGTTCGCGCCTCGCTCAGGTTGCGAAAAATTTCACTGACGAAGTGGGTGGTTACTGTCCCCTTTGAGCAAGGGGATCGGTGTGTGCGTGCCTTGCCCTTAGATCGGACTATATGAGCTCTCAGCTCCCTTCCGGGAGGGTAAAGCTGACGATCACGACCATCAAGTGATCCTGACCGACCCGGTGAATTACACACACACACACACACACACACACACAGCACCAATTATACACCGTCACCCCTCCCACTCTATCACCACCAGTGTTTGTTGTGCTGTCAGCCTGGTGTAAACAGCACGTCTGGCCATCCTGTCTGCTGTGTACCGCCTGTCTGCACCTCGGGGAACCTGTTTGTGTCTGTCTGTCTGCCCACCATCATGTTTAAACATACTTGGGGTTTCATTCTCGGGATTTATCATGGAAAGCTCACTATTACCTCACTTGTAAGATCTGCTTCCAAGAGTTTAGGTTTGCTAAGCCGACTCCATACCTTCTTTACCCCTGCACAGTTGTTGACTTTATAAGCTACACGGTATTTATTGGCCCCTGTGTGGAGCACAACTCTCATGTGTGGGGAGGCCTCCCACGTACAGCACAACTCTCATGTGTGGGGAGGCCTCCCACATACAGCTCTTTTCACTAAGTTGGGAGTCAAAGGCATTTCATCACATTAGCTCTCTTCCTCTTACTGGTTCCCATACAACTCTGTCTCATTACCGCACTGCAGCATAATTATCTTTTTTCTATCGCTGCTTCAATGGTCATATCTCCTCTGAGCTCTATGCTGGCATCCCTCCATTACTTCGGCGGGCGCGTAGCACCCGTGTAGCAGCAAACACTCATCCCTTTTCTGTCCAGCTCTCTAAAGCAAGAGTTAACTGTTACTCCCAGTCCTTCATGTGTGCAACAGGTCAACTCTGGAACTGTCTTCCTCTATCTGTATTTCCTACTGTCTATGACCCCCAGTCTTTCAGACGCAGTGTGTCCAGGCATCTCGAAATGAACAGATCTTGAATTTGGCTCTCTGTTATCTTGTTGTTTTTTTCTTGGAGGGAATAATGTTGCGGTCGTCTGGCCTTTGGTTCCTTCTTCCATGCGTAAATAGAAGTAAAAAGCTTGGACGACTCTCTGGGGTTGGAGGTGGTGGTCAGGTGGTCAAAAAAGTAACGTGTGTGAAAGGCCGCGAGATCGATCCTACGGTAGGGTAGGAGATAATCTGATGGCTTGAATTTAGTCAAATTGGACTTAGCTGAGTTTTCGCTAAACACCCCCACATGTCCTAAAAATACCATCGCAAATACCATAACACCAGTCCTGTGTGAGACAGTCTTTGCATGTGTTCAATGAGGACGGTGGGTATTTGTGCCAGAGTGGTGACATGAGAGGGTGTGTGACGTGACAAACCGAGATGTCGTAGACACCCCAAATACCATGACAATAGTCCGTAATGAGACAACCTTAGTATGTATTCAATATGGACGGTGGGTATTTGTGCCGAAGCGGTGACATGAGAGGGTGTGTGATGCGTGACACGTAGGAGTACTGGTGTGCCTCAGGGAATGGAGTGTGTAGCCGTCCTGTGTACTGTGTACTGCCTGTGTACACCTCTGGGAAGTTGTTGGTGTGTGTGTTTGTGTGTGTGTGTGTGTGTGTGTGTGTGTGTGTGTGTGTGTGTGTGTGTCTTCATCATCGTGTGTGTGTGTACACAAGTTGTTTTGTTGTTTACACCGCCATTCCCAAGGATAATTAAACAGCTGGGACGATGCCCGCTTGGTTGGAGAGAGAGAGAGAGAGAGAGAGAGAGAGAGAGAGAGAGAGAGAGAGAGAGAGAGAGAGAGAGAGACTGCGCCCGAGCGTCCGTTTGTGTGTGTGTGTGTAAGGGAGGGAAGAGTTGAGTGCGTGTGTCTGTGTGTTGTTTATATTAACGTTGTGTGTGTGTGTGTGTGTGTGTGTGTAAGGGAGGGAAGGGTTGTGTGTGCGTGTCTGTATGTTGTTTATATTAACGTGTGTGTGTGTGTGTGTGTGTGTGTGTGTGTAAGCCATGCTCCTTGTGAGGCAAGAGAGAAGAGGGTGTTGAGAGATGCAGAGAAATGAAGAGAGGGTGATGAGGGGATGGAGGAGGTTGGAAGAGAGGGTGATGAGGGGATGGAGGAGGTTGAAATAAGTGAAGGACGGTTGGACAGAGTGGAGAGTAGGGGTTGAGAGAGTGGAGAGGAGGATGAAAAGGAAGATATAAGAAGGAAGGAGAGAATAGCGCGTGGGAAAAGAGGAGACACTGGAAATGAGGATAGGAGTGGTTACAAACTGGGCAATGTTATGAGGTGGACGGAGAGTGGAAATGAAAAGAGAGAGTGATGAGGATGATGAGAACAGGAAACGAGAAGAACGAGGAAGTGAAAGTGTGGATATGAGGAAGACAAAAGTAGAACAGTTTGTGGTTGGAGAGAGAGAGAGAGAGAGAGAGAGAGAGAGAGAGAGAGAGAGAGAGAATATACTTATCTGCTTATATCCTGTAGAGTCAAAGAAGCAACTGTCTTACCAGTTCCGTCTGAAGAAAATATACTATTTGCGATATACAATGCAAGCCCTGTGTCGACCAATGCGTTTCAGATGGTTCGATATTTCCGCAATGTATTCGTCAAAGTTTGGTATGATGCTTGTGTCTGTACACGTACCCTATTGTCCCATTTCATATATTTACGCCATTCTGTTCACAGTCTGGTTAGAAAATGTGGCCTTAAGTACAATCCACCTCCTATATATCATTGTGTAAGTATATACAGTACACTTTACAATAGTGTACACTCCACTTCATGTGTACTCCACCCCCTCTGTGTATCAGGCATTTACCAACATGCACCCCGTACGGTCATGTATACACCCTCTCCATGTACGTCCGTGTGTACATCTTGTCCCTGTGCACACGTCATCATGTACGCCCCGGTGTGGTGTGGTGAGGGAACAGTAATTAGTGTCAAGTTCAGTGTTGTTTTATTTAATAAGGCGTATTTACCTGCACCTCCTCCCGCACCCTCACCTGCCGGTAATAAGGGGGGGGGGAGGAAGGGGGGAAGGAGATAAGGGAAGTAGGAAGGAGAGTGAAAGGGCGGTGATAGGGAGAGGAAAGGAAGGAAGGAAGGGGGCAGAGAAGAATAAGGGGAAGAAAATGGGTGAGTAGGGAAAGGGAAAGAAGGGAAAGATTGAAGGAAAGAACAGTGAGAGGAAGGGAAGGGAGAGAGCTTACTGGGGAGTGGAAGGGGAAGGGAAGGAAAGTGAGAGGTTAATTAGAGAAGTGAAAGAGTGGAGGGGATGGAATGAAAGGAAAGGAGGGAATGAGTGGGGTAATGTAGTGAAGGAGAAGAGAATGAGTGAAGATGAAGCGAAAAGGAGGAAAAATAAATTAATGAAGGTAAAAGAGAGAGAAAAATAAAGGTGTTTGCAAGGAATGAAAGTGAGTGAAGGTGAGAAGAAAGGAAGAAAGTAAAGGCAAAGAAAGAAGTCAATAAATTTCCATCTTAATGTAAACAACTGCCTTCCCGCCTTCTCTCCCTACCTATTTACCTACCATCCTTCTCTCCCTACCTATTTACCTCCCTCCCTCCCATCTCGCCTCTCCCTTCCTCCTACATCACGACTTTTCCGTCACTCATCCTAACCACTACCTTCCTCCCTCCCTTCTTTTCCCTCCTTCCTCCCCGACACATATTTTTCCCTGAAGTATTTCCTCTCTCTCTCTCTCTCTCTCTCTCTCTCTCTCTCTCTCTCTCTCTCTCTCTCTCTCTCAGGTTAAGTGTGTACATAAGGGCTGGTTCACACGTGTGCTTGAACAAGTGCTGGCAACATGTAAGCAACCCAGTTACGAACACGCTGCAAACATGTTTGGAACACCAGCGTCCAGATCATGTTGGCAACATCATGATGAAGTCTCAGCTGCCTCGTATGGACACTCATATGCCATCGCCTCTGCTGCCAGTGTTCGAAGCTGAAACACGTTTGCATATAACTTTCCAAATACTGCTGCATACAAGTACCCAAACATGTTGCCAACCGTGTTGTCAATATATGTTCCAGGGCACGTGTGGACGTACCCTTAGGGAGGTAAAACAATGCCACTTTACCTTACTACTCAGGACAACTCAGCCTCCTCACACACTTATCATGATCTCTTACCCTGTTCTTGCCCTCTCACCCCTTCTTACCCTGTCTCTTCTGGCTTTCCCCGCTTCTCTTCATTTCGGTCTTTTCTTTCACCTCTTCTTCTTCCTATTCTCTTCTTTCTTCTTAATCTTTCCATTTCTCCTCTTTATCCCTTTCCGTTCAGTCTCTCGCCATATCTTTCTCTTTCTTTCTTACTCTGTCATCCCTTTACGCTCCATTCTCTTCTTCCTCTGTTCTTTCCATTCCCTTTCTCATTCTCCCTCTCTTTCTTCAGCTTCCTCTTCGTCCTCTCTCACCTTCTCCTTGCCCTTTTACCCTCTTGTTTCTCTCTTATCTTTCCACCCTTTTCTTTTAACCTTTTCTCCCTCAACCCCTTCGGTACGGTGACGTGTTTTTTTTTAATTACCTGTATAAACTGTATTGTGTTTAGGAAGACATTTTCAACGGGTGGGTCACAGCAAGGCCGTCTTGATTTAAACAGGCCCGGGTCTCCCGCCAATATCTGACTGTGACGTCACAATCGGTGGCCATTGTGTTATTCCGCCAGCACACCCGCCACGTTATAACAGTGGTCACGCCTGCAGTTCACCCACTTATTTCAAATGTTTCCTTTCTCCCATCTGGATTTCGTTCACGGTAAGCCATACACGTATTATTAAATATATATAGCCATACTAGAATGCATGATAAGCATCATTGCTATTACTGAAAGCATTTTAAATGACAAATTAGAGGTATCAGACTGTCAACAGTGGATATCTTCTAGTAAAGTACTTTTCGTAATACGTTAGGCAACGAAATTACAACACAGCCTAAGTTTCTCAGTGTTCTTTATTAACTGTACATAATATATTTTGGTGGATCACAGTGGATGCCTAAATAGCTCACTTGGTAAGCTGCTGTACTCACGCAGTTGCAAGCGCTGGTTCGAATCGCTGGATCACAGTCGTATTGAGATGTTACTTTGGTTACTGATGCCTTCATTCCATACAAAATAACCTTGGCTACTTAATGGTAGCTTGATTTATTCTTTTAATTCTATGTATTCAGTGAAATATCTAGGTAACAAGGATATCAACCGACAAGTATAGGCCTAGTCTAGGATAGGAAGAAACATTTATAAGCCCAGCCTAGGCCAAGCAAAAACATTTATGGGCCTTGTCTAGGCAGGAAGAAACGTATAGGCCTAGCCCATGCCAAGAAAACTGTGCATAGGCCAAGCCCAGGCCAGGAAAAATGTGCATAGGCTTAGCCTAGGCCAAGAAGAAATGTGTATGGGTCTGCCCAAAGCTAAATGTAATACCTTTGCCAAAATCTTATGCCTAAATGATGACAAGAATTGTTGGCTAAATATGAATTTTAGCCAGGCCGGGGTCTATTATATTGATACTCATGTTTCCTATAGTTTGATGAGAAGGACTTGAAAAGAGATTTGTGCCGGTTAGAGCACAAACAGAAATGAAAATATGATACAAGAAAACTTATTTAAAGGACAAATATCTGTCTATCTATCTATCTATTGCCAGACGCCTTAATCCTATAAGGGGTGGCCATTTGTCTTGAGTTATTTGTTTTACGGGGAGGGGCACTAACCCTCCACCAACCCACTTGCTGACACGTAGGGAGCACGTATGATTTGGTTATATGGTTACCACCCAGCGTTGTAAATGGTTTCTTGGCTTGCAGGAAACCATTTGGCTTGTCACTCAATGTAAAGCCACCTGTAAAGGAAAGAAAAGCAATAAGAGGTGACAGGAAAGATGGAAAAAATAGGATCAGTTCGGTAAAATTGCTGTTGGGCAAGTCTTTAATACCCATTATTATTTATAAAATTAATTTAGTCCCCATTACAGTTAGGTAAAGTTGTTGCACTGTTTTATGGTAGAAGCTGATGGATGGATGATTAACTAATCTGACCTTTACCTCACAAGGAGGGGAGAAAAAAAATACCGATGATTGGAATATAGTTATACAGCAATATCCTTATATAATTATATAGCTATATTTACCTATACGTAGCCTAAGGAAGAAAAATGCACATTATGTATGCAATACAATTCAATGGTAGATAGAAGCTTAACCTATACAATATTGGTTGATTATGTATGTACGTATAGTGTCTGTATTTACTTCCTTTGGTGTACTGTTTCTGCTTTCTTCAGCAGTTCAGTTTTTTACCTGTGTGTAGGTTATTTATACCTTATTTTTCAAATTACCCGGGAATTCATGCAAATTTATTGTTAATAGATGCATTAAAAACAGTAAAGTGGACATAATATTGGGTTTATTCAAGTGGGCTTATTCATAATCCAGGTGCACAAAAGGTGGGCCACCGACGTTGTTGCCAACCCGGATTTGTGTGTATTATTATACCGTGCAAGTAAAACAGTTATTTTCAGTTTGTACAGTGATAAATAATCTTTACACAGACAGGTATTCTAATATCTTATAAAATTTGCATCTGAACACATCTATTCATTACAATGTTTTAGGCCTTAAATTCGGGAACTGTAATTTTTAATGTTTATCATAATAATAAATGATAATAACTAATATTAGTATTAACACCAATAATCATCAGTAAATAATAATGGCCATACATAAGTAAGCAAATATTAAATGTGTACGCATGAGAGAGGCAAAGGCAGGGGGAATTTGTGGCCACCACCTGTGACGTCATCAGTGTCTCCTCCGGGCGTGTTTATCAAGACGGCCTTGGTCACAGCCTCCAGTACCACCTTCACCACAACAGGTGCACACTAAGCTCAGTACAATCGTCTGGAGATGGTAAGGTTGAACAATGAAATAAAATAAATCGTGGTAGTGAAGGGGTTAAGGCAAACAAGCACCACCACCAGCTATACCCCTTTCACTGTAACTTGGCCTAAAATTGTCATCTCTCCATCTTGAATGTTGAATCGTAATAATAGATTAATACTAGATCATGGTGCTAATCATGAAGAAGTGCTAAGGAAAGGATGTAGGGCCATAGTATTGTCTTTTTCCTCCAGTGATCTACGTGAAATAAGCTGCAAAAGGATGAAAATTTGAGCCAGGTTAAGGTGAAAAGGGTATAGTACTTGCAGACTCCTACTCAGCCCATAAGTAAACATTGATTTTGTTGTATATGCTGTGTGGCTCCTGTGGCTCACTTTGAACTAGTACTCTCAGTTCATAAGTAAACATTGATTTTGTTGTATATGCTAACTCTGTGGCTCCTGTGGCTCACCCTTAACCCTCTTATGGTAGGAAAAACTCTAGTATTCTATTCCACACAATGCCATGCGATTTTATTTACCTGAGACTCAGTATAAGATGCTGAGAGTGTTAATACTTCTCATCCAGCTAACAGAAGGAGAATTAGGGTTTGTGTGTGTGTGTGTGTGTGTGTGTGTGGTGTGTGTGTGTGTGTGTGTGTGTGTGTGTGTGTGTGTGAGAGAGAGAGAGAGAGAGAGAGAGAGAGAGAGAGGTAGAGAGATTTAGGTGGTCCAATTAGTGTGGCGTTGAGAGATGGAGAGAGAAAAAGAGGAGGAATGTGACAAAGGTAAAGAAAGGACAAGGGATAGGGAGGTAGGAGAGTGGTCGGATGGAGGGAAAGAGAAGAAGAAGGAAATATTAGGAGAGAGAAATTCGAGAACAGTAACAAACGTATCTGAGAGAGAGAGAGAGAGAGAGAGAGGAGGGAAGCATGAGTAAAAGCAGAGGAGAGAAAGGTTATAAAATAAGGAAGGGAAGAAGAGAAATGCAGGAAAAAAGTAAAGGAAAGGCAAGGTGGATGGAAAAAGGAAGGAAGGTACGATAGGAGGAAGGGTGAAGAGAAAGAAACGAAGAGGCTAATAAACGAAAGAAGGAAGTTATAAGGAAAGATGAAAATATGCGATAATAAAAAAAGGAAGGAAGGGGTAAGATATAAAAGAAAAAAACATATGGGTGGAGGGAAAGAAAAGAGATGGGACAGGAGAGAAAGAGAGTGGTTGGAAGAGAGAAGAGAGGAATACAGTAAGAGAAGGAAAAATGAAATATGGTTGTTAGGGAAATGAAACAGAAAATAAGACTAAAAGAAAAGAGGTGGAGATGCAGGGCAAGGAAAATGGAGAGTAAAAGAGGGTGGCAAGAAAGGAATAAGGTACCGTAGAAAATACTGTAAGTGCTAGCATTAAAAAAAAAATGAGGATAAGAAAATAGGGGAGTGGAGGGAAGGAAATGAGGAGGGACGGAAGGAGAGAGAGAATTGGGAACCAGAAGAGGAAGGGAACGAAGGAATAAGGAAAGAAGGAAGGTAGAGAATAGTGTCATTGATGCTGACATAAACTCGTCTGATCAACGCTAATGAATTACCAAACCCAAAGAGCAAGGCAGGATAACACCTGATAACACCTTGACAAATGATCCAGCCTGTCTCACTGCTTTTCCTTCTCCCTCTTATTCTTTCTCTCACTCACCCGTACCCTTCCCCTCTCCCTCTTCTCCTTCTCCCATTTCCATTTACCTCCCTCTGCCCCAGCCTAGCCACACACGCCATCATTAGTGAGGTATTAATGGTGTCAGCTGATGCCAAGGTAATGACCACCTCAGTTTAACATGACCAGGTCGCAAATCACCAGCACCAACGCCATCATTCACAAAACATCCCAAATAGTTCAGGACATAAACACTTCTCCATATCGCTCGTTTATTGTCAGATATCATCGTGTTTTATCGCATTTTATTATATTGTTCAGTCTTGTTTGGTTCAGAAGTGTTTGGTGGCTTCATTGAGTGAGAGTAAAAGAATATACAAAGGATCTAATTCCCTGTTTGAGCTCATGAAATTTTATGAATACGCTCACTGGTCATTAGCCACTGATGTATTGTTATTGGCCAGGGTGAAAAAGACGCGTAAAAAACTTTAGCCATTAGTCGCCTTTACAGCACACGTATATTACACCAACACAGTAGGGATTTACTAGGAGCCTGCACCATGGTGGCTACAGGATTTCACTGGTATATTACACCAACACAGTAGGGATTTACCAGGTGCCTGTGTCACGAATCAATTCGCGACATTTCCCTTTTGTGAGAAGCCACGAACTATTAGTGGAAAACTCACTGTGTATCGCTCAGCTAACCGTTTCTCCCTCCATTTCGGGGTATACTTTCCAAAACATTCGTCACTGTTTTCAAAAGTGACCTATTTAATGCACTTCACTAAGTGCTGTACTGAGCGATACTATTGATCTTTATTGTTCGTCTCTGCTTGCCTCTGACCGTTAGAAAATGCGGCCTACTGCTCCCCTTTGTTCCCACGACTTAGTCTAGTTGTTGCTGTGACGGAGAGAGGTCCTGTGCTCCAGAAGTGTGAGAGGTCAGCTAGCACCCAGGCTCCACAGAGTACAGTAATCCAAACTCCCACCCCCCGGGTGATACATAGCATTCATCGACTGGTATTTCCTTTTTGTATAATCCTAGTTTTAAGAGTTTAGTTAAGGTGTTTTTTTCCTAGGCGTAAGTATTTAGCTTCTGTGTGAGTGAGTGAGTGCGTCTCATTAATTTGATTTGAATAGTAATGTTAAATTTATTTTTTGTAATCAATAAATTTAACAGTTCTTTTTCTTGAGCTCAATGTAAAGTAAAATCTTGTTTCATTTCTCCAAATTAAGCTTATTTTCCATATAGCTCCTAGCTTGCATAAACGTTTTACTATTCATAACTGGTACTTAGACCAGTCTTGTTGTATTAACTTAATATCCGTTGTGCCATAGGAGTTAAGCATCAGCAAGGACCTGATTATTATTATTAGTATTAGTTATTTATTGTCAGGGGTGAAGTAACTTTCTCCAGAGGCTAACAGTACAGTAATTCTGCAATTGTGAGTAATTAGTCTCTGCTGTGTACTGTTGAGAAAGTTTATAAATTCTCGTTCTCAGAGAATCGTGCACAAGCCAGCGTAAAGTAATCGTTGCTTGATGTAGCAAGACAATCATTGTCTCTGCTCTTCAATATTATTGAATATTATTATCAATTAAATAATATTTAAGCATTTATTTCAAAATTACCGTGAAAATATAAAAACCCCGTGACAATTGGCGACCTCATTCCAGGATATTAACTCCTAGCTCTAAAGCTATTCACGAGATAGTGCTCACTCATTCATATTTAGGTATTTATAATTAAAGTTTATAGGCACAAGTTTACTGGTGTTTATCGTTAATTTAGCAAGTGAATTTTTGCTTTATCAATCCATAGAGTACTTAACTCTAGTTTATTCTTGGTAACGCCAGACGATTTTATTCGCTCCTGGGAAGTCGCCATACCCATTGTGTTAATTATTGAGTTCTCAGTTATTTGCATTTTTGCTTTATTCTTTGCCAGTTAACTAGATAAGACTGGTCACCACTAGCTTGTGTCTGTACTCTTTACTTGTGTTATTAGTATTCGTCGCTAAGCAGTCAGTACTCAATTTCGGTTTGCTTAATAAATTAGCGCCATGGCTACTACTGTATTTTTACAGGAAGCCAAGGAAATGGGTCTTTCGGACCCAACCAAAATTAAAGAGTATATACTCTCGCGGCATAATCAGGAGCAGCAGCGTGAAAAGGAGCGCGAGTACGAGCAAAAACAGCGCGAACTCGACTTAGAACATGAGCGAGAACAGCGTGAGGAACGAGAGAGAGAACGTCAATACGAGTTACAACAACGAGACAGAGAATGAGAACACGAACGTGCCGAGCGAGAAGCACGCGAGAGACATGAACTTGAAGTGCTGAAGCTCAAGCGAGATTCCTTGGCTTCAGACACGTCTGCTGCAGTTGGTCCAAGCTCCACGAGCGTTCTCCCTGCACATGTCCTGGCGACCCCATGCATCAAGCTTCCTTCATACAAGGAAAGCGAGCGAATCGAGCCGTACATAGCTTGTTTTGAGGACATGGCAGACATGTATCAACTGGATGAGGCAGCTAAGCGGCTTCAGTTTCTTAGCCTATTTGAGGGCCCTGCCCTCGATATTCTCCACCGAATTCGTGGAGACAATCTCACATATGAGATGATGAAAGCTGCACTCATTAAGGCGTATGGTCTCACAGTAGACGACGCCAAAGTTCAGTTCATGCGAGCTCGTCTCCAAGACAAGGAGACAGCTGTTCAGTTCCTTGATCGTCTCACAGCTTACTTAAATGAGTGGATGGAGAAAGATGAAACTCCTTCCACGCGTGAGGGGATAATTGACCTTATGCTGCGTACACAGCTAGAGAGGTCGTGGCCTGCTGAGCTCATAGCACAGCTTAAGATCTGCCAGGTGAAAGATGCCAGCCAAATGGCAGAAAAGGCTGACGCATTTTTTACCGCATACGGGTATCAAGCTCGTAAGCAAAGCACCTGGAGCAGAAAAGATACTGCCAAGTCTGGAAAGCCGTCTCAGACTGAATCCCAGCACCAAGGCCGTTCTCAGAGTAATGGCCAAGGTCCAAAACCACAGAAGGACCAGGGGCAAAACACTCAGAGACCTGAGTGGAAGAGGTACAACAAGTACCCTAACCAGCAGCAGTATCAGCCTCGCAACCGACTGTCGGGACAAACTTTTTCACCACCAGCTCAAAAGAGGCAGGAAGCGAATGCAGCCTTCATTCCTCAGCAGCAGCATGGTGGTCACGTCCCTACCAGTATGGGTACTTCCCCACAGTTCACTAGTCCCACAGTGACAGTGAACCCCCCTCCACAGATGGCCAATGTTCCATCTTCTTCTAAGTCACAAGGCACAATGTTTGCCGCATCAATTCAGCAGCCTCATGAGTGGCTAGCTGCTTCCTCCACAGGCCCTCCCACAGGTGACAGTACCTTCCTTGTTCAGCCAGGGTTTGTGGGAGACATTCCTGTGAAGGTCCTGAGAGATAATGGTTCCTCAGGTTGCTCTGTCAAGCAGAGTCTAGTTCAGCCTGAGCAGTATACAGGTCGACAGATCCATGCAAGCCTTATTGATGGATCAGTGAGATTGTTCCCTGAGGCATGTATCCAGGTGGCGTCTCCATTTTATACTGGTACGACACTCGCAGTTGTCATGCCAGAGCCTCTATTTGACCTTATAGTAGGCAATATTCAAGGAGCCAAGGATAGTTGCTCCGATGATGGCACTACTCAGACTTCGGCTGCTGCGGTAACACGAGCCATGACTGAGGCTCCAGACTGTGTCACCCCAGTGATCATTGAATCGCCGCAAGATCTGATGTGTAGTCAACTTGTTGTACAAGAACAACATTCTGACCCGACACTTGCTGCCATGCGGGACAGACAAAAGGGTCGAGTGATAAAGTATTCACGGGGAGGTCGAGCCAAGTTCCTTCGTAAACAAGGACGGCTCTACCGTGAGTCACGAACACCCGAGGGCGAGGTTCGACTGCAGTTTGTCGTTCCCGCCAAGTACCGCCTAGCAGTGTTACAATGGGGTCATTGTTCAGCCTCAGGAGGTCACATGGGGAAAAGGAAGACCCAGGGCCGTATCCGAGCTGACTTTTTCTGGCCAGGGATGGGACGGGACATAGATAGTTTTGTCCGTTCCTGCAGTGTGTGCCAAAGTATCACCACTAATCAGGGACATGCCCTTCCTGTGCCGTTCATAACCACACCTGTAATCTCTGAGACAGTTGAGAGACAGGGTAGTGGTGAAGTGGGTGCAGACCTGATGTCTCGCCTACTAACTGCTGACTAACATGAGCAGTTGTTGTATGCTGGGTTCTGTGATAGGCATCCTTTGTCGGGAATTTAGGAATAATTCCTCCCATTTTCTATTTTAGTTGGTGATGGGCGAATAATAATTCACCAGGGTTTCCAGCTTTTATTTGAGTAATCCAAGGACCAGCCTGGTTCCCAGTCAAAAGTGTAGACCTGACGTCTCACTTGTTGGCCCCACAGGACACAGTATGTCCAGGGCCTGTACATACACGTGTACTGTAGGTTAAGGGGGAAGTGAGAACTCTGCAGAGGCGACTTGAGGCTATGGAAGACCCGAGTTTGCACAAGGATTCTCAGCTCCCCGATACTAATATAAGTACTATAGGTTAAGGGGGAGTTCGAGAGAGAACTCCGCAGAGGCGACTCGAGGCTATGGAAGACCCGAGTTTGCACAAGGATTCTCAGCTCCCCGATACTAATATAAGCACTGTAGGTTAAGGGGGAAGTGAGAACTCCGCAGAGGCGACTTGAGGCTATGGAAGACCCAAGTTTGCACAAGGATTCTCAGCTCTCCGATACTAATATAAGTACTGTAGGTTAAGACACTTCCTCCCATTTTCTGTTTTAGTTGGTGATGGGCGAATAATATTTCACCAGGATAGGCATCCTCTGTCGGAAATTTAGGAATAAAGGTTGAGGACCCGTGTGCAGTTCGAGGCTATGGAAGACCCGAGTTTGCACAAGGATTCTCAACTTGCCAACCATAATCGTGTGCTATAATTAATGGCGACCTCGAATGTACGTCGTAGCACTGACTGCTAGGCAGAGAGAGTAATTGTAACATAATAAAATTTTGTCTCATTGACACTTTTGATGCTCCACCTCAATTGGTTTTGCAGGTTCAGCAATGGGTGTAGCAGTTTTGCTGTGCGGACCAGCTGATCGTCTGCCGCACGCTGCCGCCTCTTCTCTGCCTTCGTCGTCGCCATATTATTATTTACTGTGTCATTTTACATGTAGGTACAGTTACACTACAACTGTCACACCTACACCATGTATTACATACACCACGCTACACAACAATTAGTTGTCAGTGTAAATGTAGCGACTTTTCGCTCAGTTTGACCTGAGTACAGGATTTTCACCGTCGTCACGGAGTTTTTCCCTCAAGCTTGCTTCTATTAACGTAAATACGAGGTTTTTTCGCTCACTGGCGACTGTGACTTTCTCCTGTAGCAGGATAGCACACACACCACAGTGTGAATCTTGTGTGACTGAGTTAGGATGTGTACATATATATATATATATATCCACAAATTTTTTCCCATAAGGAAAAAATTTAACTTTGTAAGGGCGTAATGTCATGAATCAATTCGCGACATTTCCCTTTTGTGAGAAGCCATGAACTATTAGTGGAAAACTCACTGTGTATCACTCAGCTAACCGTTTCTCCCTCCATTTCGGGGTATACTTTCCAAAACATTCGTCACTGTTTTCAAAAGTGACCTATTTAATGCACTTCACTAAGTGCTGTACTGAGCGATACTATTGATCTTTATTGTTCGTCTCTGCTTGCCTCTGACCGTTAGAAAATGCGGCCTACTGCTCCCCTTTGTTCCCACGACTTACTCAGTCTAGTTGTTGCTGTGACGGAGAGAGGTCCTGTGCTCCAGAAGTGTGAGAGGTCAGCTAGCACCCAGGCTCCACAGAGTACAGTTAATCCAAACTCCCACCCCCCGGGTGATACACAGCATTCATCGACTGGTATTTCCTTTTTGTATAATCCTAGTTTTAAGAGTTTAGTTAAGGTGTTTTATTCCTAGGCATAAGTATTTAGCTTCTGTGTGAGTGAGTGAGTGCGTCTCATTAATTTGATTTGAATAGTAATGTTAAATTTATTTTTTGTAATCAATAAATTTAACTTCTTTTTCTTGAGCTCAATGTAAAGTAAAATCTTGTTTCATTTCTCCAAATTAAGCTTATTTTCCATATAGCTCCTAGCTTGCATAAACGTTTTACTATTCATAACTGGTACTTAGACCAGTCTTGTTGTATTAACTTAATATCCATTGTGCCATAGGAGTTAAGCATCAGCAAGGACCTGATTATTATTATTAGTATTAGTTATTTATTGTCAGGGGTGAAGTAACTTTCTCCAGAGGCTAACAGTACAGTAATTCAGCAATTGTGAGTAATTAGTCTCTGCTGTGTACTGTTGAGAAAGTTTATAAATTCTCGTTCTCAGAGAATCGTGCACAAGCCAGCGTAAAGTAATCGTTGCTTGATGTAGCAAGACAATCATTGTCTCTGCTCTTCAATATTATTGAATATTATTATCAATTAAATAATATTTAAGCATTTATTTCAAAATTACCGTGAAAATATAAAAACCCCGTGACAGCCTGTACCGTGGTGGCCACAGGATTTCACTGGTATATTACACCAACACAGGAGGGTTTACTAGGTACCGTGGTGGCTACAGGATTTACCTTCCCTGAACACAGTCGCCTGCCATCAGTCTGTATTGAATACCTGGTGGGACAGATGCCGGCACGCTGGTATAATTGATAGTGTGGTGTAAAGATGCCGGCACGCTGGTATAATTGATCGTGTGGTGTACATGTGCCGGCACGCTGGTATAATTGATAGTGTGGTGTACAGATGCCGGCACGCTGGTATAATTGATAGTGTGGTGTACAGATGCTGGCACGCTGGTATAATTGATAGTGTGGTGTACAGATGCCGGCACGCTGGTATAATTGATAGTGTGGTGTACAGATGCCGGCACGCTGGTATAATTGATAATATGGTGTACAGATGCCGGCACGCTGGTATAATTGATAGTGTGGTGTACAGATGCCGGCACGCTGGTATAATTGATAATATGGTGTACAGATGCCGGCACGCTGATATAATTGATAGTGTGGTGTAAAGATGCCGGCACGCTGGTATAATTGATAGTGTGGTGTACAGATGCCGGCACGCTGGTATAATTGATAGTGTGGTGTACAGGTGCCGGCACGCTGGTATAATTGATAGTGTGGTGTACAGATGCCACAATACAGCACAACAAATCGAAACACAACGTGGCAAAATACAAGCACAACACAAGCAGCACAACATTACACATCGTAGCATGACACCACACCACACTACACTACATCACACCACAGTACAGCACAACACGACATAAAACAACACTGCTTTGCGTAACTCAGCGCAGTCACAATGTAAAGCAACACAAGGCAACGCAGCACAGCTCAGTACAGCACAACACATCTCTACAACAGAGAGAGAGAGAGAGCTATGGTTTCAACTAGGCTTCCTTTAGGAAGATGTAAGGCGTCAGTGGTTCACACACACACACACACACACACACACACACACACACACTCTCTCTCTCTCTCTCTCTCTCTCTCTCTCTCTCTCTCTCTCTCTCTCATTTCTTTCACCTCCTTCCTCTCAAAATATACTCGACACGTAATGAGGCATGATTAAAAAAAAAAGAATTAAAATTAATTACTCACACTGAAAGAAAGAGTTACAACGATGAAGAGAACTGTGATTGGAGTGAATGTGGTATGAGGTGTGGAGTGGGACATGATGGTGAGATGAGAGGGGTGGGTTGAGTAAGGTGGGGATCATGGGGTGGAGACATGTTGGGTGAGGTGTGAGAGGTGGAGTGAGAGGGGTGGGGTGGGATGAAGCATGGGGTGAGTAGGGTGGGGAGAGAGGGCTGTGGTGGGGTGAGTGGGTTGTGGTGGCGTGAGTGGGTTTTGGTGAGAGGGCTGTGGTGGGGTTTGGTGAGTGGATTACGGTAGGGTAAGTGGGTTTTGGTGAGAGGACTGTGGTGGGGTGAGTGGGTTTTGGTGAGAGGACTGTGGTGGGGTGAGTGGGGTAGGGTGAGAGGACTGTGGTGGGGTAGGGTGAGAGGGCTGTGGTGGGGTGAGTGGGGTAGAGTGAGAGGGCTGTGGCGTGGAGTGAGTGGGGTTTGGTGAGTGGCCTGTGGTGGGGTGAATGGGGTAGGGTGAGAGTGCTGTGGTGGGGTGAGTGGGGTAGGGTGAGAGGGCTGTTGTGGAGTGAGTGGGATTTGGTGAGAGGGCTGTGGTGGGGTGAGTGGGGTAGGGTGAGAGGGCTGTGGTGGAGTGAGTGGGGTTTGGTGAGAGGGCTGTGGTGGGGTGAATGGGGTAGGGTGAGAAGGCTGTGGTGGGGTGAGTGGGGTAGGTTGAAAGGGCTGTGTTGAGATGAGTGGGGTAGGGTGAGAGGGCTGTGCTGGGATGAGTGGAGTGGGGTGAGAGGGCTGTGGTGGGGTGAGTGGGGTAAGGTGAGAAGGCTGTGGTGGGGTGAGTGGGGTAAGGTGAGAAGGCTGTGGTGGGGTGAGTTGGGTAAGGTGAGAAGGCTGTGGTGGGGTGAGTGGGGTAGGTTGAAAGGGCTGTGTTGAGATGAGTGGGGTAGGGTGAGAGGGCTGTGGTGGGGTGAGTGGAGTAGGGTGAGATGGCTGTGGTGGGGTAGGGTGAGGGGGCTGTGATGGGGTGAGTGGGGTGGGGTGAGAGGGCTGTGGTGGGGTGAGAGGGCTGTGGTGAGGTGAGAGGGCTGTGGTGGGGTGGGGTGAGAGGGCTGTGGTGAGGTGAGTGGAGTTTGGTGAGAAGGCTGTGGTGGGGTGATTGGGGTAGGGTGAGAGGGCTGTGGTGGGGTGAGTGGAGTTAGGTGAGAGGGCTGTGGTGGGGTGAGTGGGGTAGGTTGAGAGGGCTGTGGTGGGGTGAGGGGGTTTTGGTGAGAGGGCTGAGGTGGGGTTAGTGGGGTGGGGTTAGAGGGCTGTGGTGGGGTGAGGGGCTTCTGGTGAGAGGGCTGTGGTGGGGTGAGTGGGGTGGGGTGAGAGGGCTGTGGTGGGGTGAGTGGGTTTTGGTAAGAGGGCTGTGGTGGGGTAAGTGGGGTAGGGTGAGAGGGCTGTGGTGGGGTGAGAGGGCTGTGGTGGGGTGAGTGGGTTTTGGTAAGAGGGCTGTGGTGGGGTAGGGTGAGAGGGCTGTGGTGGGGTGAGTGGGTTTTGGTAAGAGGGCTGTGGTGGGGTAGGGTGAGAGGGCTGTGGTGGGGTGGGGTGAGAGGGCTGTGGTGTGGTGAGGGGGGTGGGGAGAGAGGGCTGTGGTGGGGTGAGGGGTGAGTGGTAGGGTCAGCACTTAACCCTTCAGATCACTGTGTAGGATGTTGACCCACCAGACAAAGGAAGAAACTAGACCTGTGGGGGGGAGGGGGGAGGGGAGGGAGGAGCTGGGGGGGTGAGGGGGTGGAAGAGGGAAGATGGGGAAATGGAAGAGGGACAGTGCAGGAAGAGGAAAAGAGAGAGAGAGAGAGAGAGAATGAAAGGTGTAGGGTCAGCTAATAATGCCTTGGTTCCTAAGCATATACATTTCATTCAACCATTCAAGAATCAACACTCCACTGACCCGGATTTTTACTCCCACATATCATCATCATCATCATCATCATCACCATCACCATCACCATTATCATCACCACCACAGCCAACATCATCATCATCATCACCTTTTTTCCCCTGTTCTTCCCAGCTAAGTCTAGGGTTAGATAGGGTCCATAAAATAAAGATAAAACAGGTAAGATGGGGAATTATGCAGAGCGTGTGTAGCTTAATGGACACAATGACAGATTCTTATTGGATGAATGAAAGCTTTGTACTTTGATTTTATTGCTGACGGGATGACGTTATTTACTTGTGTTATTCGTAATCACAGAGTTTTATTAACCTGTTCATTCATTCATAATCAATCAGTCACTAATTTGATTATTCATTTCTTTCGATCATTCATTCATTCATTCATACACATAGTCATGCATGCACTCTCATTCTGTCATTCACTCACTGGCTCACCCATTCTCTCTCTCTCTCTCTCTCTCTCTCTCTCTCCACCCATGACCCAGCGGGGGATAGACACTTTTTACTGCCAAATCAGGAAACGCTGGCGGTGAGGGTTAAGTGATGATGATGATGATGATGATGATGATGATGATGACGACGAGGAGGTATAGTGTAGTCTACATACAATGAAGAAATGAATGTTTATTATAATGCTGATGGTAATGGTTGTGGTGGTGGTGGTGGTGGTGGTATGTCGTAGTCAAGAGATAAAGATATTGGAAGGCAGACAGTAGGTGGAGGGAAGGGTTAACTAAGACGTGGAGTGGAAATGTAAAACACTCTATATGAAAAGTAGGCAAGAGAGAGAGAGAGAGAGATTGGGGGATACGGACAGAAGGCGAAGGGAAAGTAATAGGAAAGGGAGAGAAGCTGAGGGAAATGGAGGAAGGGAAGTGCACAAGGTGGAGGAAAAAGTCGAGGTTAAGGAGGAAATAGTGAGAAGGGGTAGGCAAGGGAGGGGTCGTGGCGAAAAGAAGGTGAGGATTTACGTCACTGGCAGAATGTGAGTACTGGAAGGAGACATACAGACAGACTGACAGACAGAGATGTAGCACACACACACACACACACACACACACACACACACACACACACACACACACACACACACACACACACACACACACACACACACACACACACACGGCTCCTGTGTACTAATGGTCCAGCTGCATACTCAGAGAACTTGTTTGAGGGCGAGGTGTACTGTAGGCTGTGTGGTCAGTGTGGTGGTGTTGGAGTGGTGTGGTACAGTAGGGGGTAAGGGTGTGGGTGGTAGTCTGAGGATATGGTAGTGTGGGGGAGTGGTAGTGGGGTACTGTGTGGTGGTAGTGATGTGGTGGATACCATAGGGAGTATGGATGTGGGTGGTAGGCTGGGGATATGGTGGTGTGGGGATGTGGTAGTAGGGGTACAGTGTGATGGTAGTGTGGGAATGTGGCGTGGTGGTGGTAGTGCGGGGATATGGTGTTGTGGTAGTGGTAGTGTAGGGATGTGGTTGTGAGGTAGTGTTGTGGTGGTAATGTGGGAATAAGGTGTTGTGGTGGAGGTAGTGTTGGGATGTGGTAGTGTGGATGAGAGGGTGAGGTGTTGGCAGTGTTGTAGTGGGTTGGTGTTGTATCGTGTGTGGTGATGATGATGTGGTGTTGTGTAGTTTTGTTAGGTGGTAGTTTTGAGATGTAGTAGTGTGAAGGTGTGGCTGTGTGGTGGTGATAGTGTCCAAGTGGGTTAGTGCTGTGTTGTGTGGTTATAGTTTGGTGTGTAGTGTTGGGATGTTGAGTGATAATGTTGGGATAAGGTAGTGTAAACGTGTGGTGATCGTGTTGTTGTGTGATGGTGTGTCTGTAGTGTTAGTCGTAGTGGGGAGGGGGGGGGTAGAGGGGAAGGATTAACTGTTGGAGACGTGTGTGTTATCTGCTGGCATCCCGTCTCGTCTGCAGGTAAAGCCTATCACGTCATCACCTGTCCTAAACCATAACCCCACCTGTCCCTCACATCACCAACCTTCAGCACAAGAACCCAGGAGAGAGAGAGAGAGAGAGAGAGAGAGAGAGAGAGAGAGAGAGAACATTATTTTATGAGAATAAGAGAGAAACAGGAATGTCAATTTAGCTGGAAGAGAGGAGCAGGCCTAAACTGATTGGAAAGAGATGAGTGGCAGCAGGAAATAAGACAAAACTTTGATATAAAGCCTTGTGAGGAAGGGGAAGACGAGGTGGGGGAAGAAAGGAGGAGGTGGGGGTGAGGGGAAGACGGGAGGATGTGGGGGGAGGGGGAAGGAGGGGAGAGATGGAAAGACAGGAGACTGATGCATTAGCCACCATGTAAGGGTGTAAAGTTAAAAGGAAGAGGCAAGTGTGTGGGAGGTGGGGGGGGAGGAAGTGAGAAAACGCGAGAGGACTATAGTAGGCGAGGTGTATGATTGTGAAGGCAAGACAGACAAATTGATAAAACGAGGGTGGGAAGTAACACTGTATATAAATCTGGAAGGATGGATGGATAATTGTAAACAGGAAAACAAATGTTGGGATGGAGAGAAAATACAAGTGTTTCTTGTGTCAGTTAAAATGTAACTAAAGTGACGAGAGCAGGAGGCTGACAACTGCATCTCCTTGTAATGGTATAAGAACTTGACGACCCCACCGCCCAGCACTTAGGGTGCAAACAGCCTCGTACCTCCTTCAGTACGTGAGGTGGTGGAGGAGACAGCAACTGGCACTTTCCTTCTCCTCTGACTGATGTTCCAAAAGCAATTAAAGAAAATGGTGTGATCAAGATGGATAGAACGGCCACCCGGGAATCATAGGAGCCAGAGCTCATATCCCTGAAACTAACGTCCGTCTTTGAGTGGTAGGTGGTGGGTGTGGTAGGTGGTGGCGACCATCATCCACTCAATTGATGTAGTGCTGCCTACGTCTTCCTTAGCCTTTATCATCCTTTTTTTGTGTGTTCTGGTGTCAACATCTTTTTCCATATGAAGTTGTAGTATCACACATTTTACATAATAATTTTTAAAGCTGTTTAGTCATAATTAACAGTGTGTAATGAAGTGTGAATGATGAACAACCAAATATCATTTCGCTGTTAGCTGTGGTATAGGAAGAAGGTGGACGGCAGACCACAAGGGCCACCCTGTTTCAATTATAAAATGAAGGTTAGGAGAAGTGAAAAGATATCTGAATAGTGCGTAAGTGTAAAGTCCTGGGGAACCATTTATTATGTTGGTATATGTGAATGTACTTAATACCATTTTATAGAGGTGTATAATGTGCTAGTAGAGCTGTCATTTATCTCTACTTTTTGCATAAGCCCAGAGTATATGTAGCTGCTCGGCACCTCACTTTTTAGCTGACCTCAGCACCGCGCCCTAGTCGGCTCGATGAGTGTACAGCGTCAGAGGCCGTTTTACAGTTTTAAAGGGAGGTGGTGTCGCTCCTACATATCTCTTGGGTCGCAGTTATATTATTCTGTACCCAATAAAGAGAGATTTAATCTGCTCATTTCTGTCACCTTATGCTACCACTTAATAACAGACCAGCTTCCACCTTCTCGTGGCAGAGGACTTTTGGTGGGAAGTGTCGGGCAGTGACGGCGAGTAGCTGACGTGTACTACAGACAGTGTCGTCGATCCAACACGGTGGTCTAGTTATACTATACAGCAGAACACATTTATTGGTGCTAGCAGTGGCACGATATTTAGTGCTAGCCGTGTACCGATACATTAAATTGGTGCTCAGTGCTGGGATACGATACGTGCTAAAGGGATTTATGCTGTGAACCAGTAACCCTTGCAATCGCTCGTTCCTGAAGGTGAAACAGAAAATTTTACTCAACTGTTGTAAGGGGACTAATTACCAGTGATTTAAGTGGAGCAGATAAACTGGAGTGGTAAATATTAATTCCTCCCATTATTCTGCCAGTGCGAGATTCCTATCTTAAGCACAAACTGGCAGTTATCTCGCCCTGTGGTGTGCGAGACATCTCCATCTTCAAACGCAAACTGGCAAGAATCTCGCTCTCGTGTGTGTGAGGCAAGATAAGGGGAGTTCAAGCCAGTGCGGTGAAGAGTGGGTCAACTAGCGACTTCTAGCAACTGGCGCGGACGGCCGAGGCCAGTTGAGGGGAGCGGGCGTGGGCTGTGTGTGCACGTCGTGGCGTCCTGCCTGGCGTGATGCAGGGCGAACCACTCGCTTGCTAACTCCCACAGCGAGCGGGCTGTCGTGTATGGTTGGAGGAGTCTGGTGGAATGTGGAACGTGGAATGTGGAACATCATCCTGGACTTTCATATCTAGATAGTGTCCATGCATTAGTAATACACACACACACACACTTGAATCAACACACGTTAGTTAGTTGATGAGTGGAAATAAAGGTTTCTCAGAATTCCCTTGAAATAAATATACTTTGTGTATTTTATATGTGTTCCATTCTCTGTCACTTACCATAACTATCCTTTTTTATGTCAGTTTATCTTCCTGTAACTGGGAGGGGAATATTACTGACAAGGTTGGATGGATACAGTGAAAAAGTGGGGACGTAGAATTAGGGAAATAGAGATTAACCCCACTAGACTCAGCATTTTATGAGTGGGTTGATACATCAAATAAAAGTGCTCAGACATATTAAATGAGTGAAGGACATATTGAGGATCAAGGTGATGAGGATATTTCTGAAGGACAGGATGAGGATTTGAACGTTTTGCATCTGCGTTCTGGTCATACTTATTCAACAGTCCCAGAGCAATCAGTTAGATCCAAAATGGCCACTAGTCTTGCTAATGAGGGTAATCCTAGTGAGGAGACTGTGGAAGTTGAGACTACAACAGTACCTTTGGTCACTCAGGATATGCAAAATCCAGTCATTAGTGATAGTATTACAACCACTCACATACCTGTGTATACTTCAGATGTTTTCAGTACACCACAAGGTTTTGGACAGAATTTATTTTCTGTTTCTTATTCAAATGCATGGGGTATAAACACAGATAATATTGACATGCAAACCCAGAATCCTAATCAATGGGGCATGAATACTAATATTGACATGCAAACCCAGAATCCTAATCAATGGGGCATGAATACTAATATTGGCATGCAAACCCAGAATCCTAATCAATGGGGCATGAATACTAATATTGGCATGCAAACCCAGGGCCCTTGTCCAAATACCTGGGGCATGACTAACAATATGGGCGTGCAAAGTCAGACTAACCCTCCTCCTTTGTGGCAGATACCTGTACCTAATCTGGCTACTGATATAGTACAGCAGCATCCTAACTGTACTGAAAGTCAGGCTTTGGCGAAGGCAGGCATATGCTATGCAGAAGCTAGCAAAGCCTTGCAAACTTCGGGCTGGAGAGATACAGCTACTAGTTCTCCACAGCAAAGGACCAAGGCTGTTAAGCCAGAGGTGAAAAGATGGTGTGTCATACATGGGCATCGTCCTCATGAAACGGACTGTTGCCCCTTTGTCATTGAAAAGAGGAAGAAACTAGGGAACCCAGCTAGTTCAGGGGAAGCTCAGGGCTGCGTGCAAAAGTAATTAAAATAGTACAATCCACCGATGTGTGTATGGCAGCTATTACTAGGGTGGACTTATTATCTATTCCTTGGATCATAGGGAAAGGCCAGCTGTCCCTGATCGTAGATACAGGGTCATGTACAAACATTATTTCTAGCAAAGCGTTGGAAAGACTTAAAAGTGAAATGCCTCTAACAAACTGGACATTATCACCACCTGATGTAATGTTGACAGGTGTGACAGGGAGTAGAATGAAGATTGTAAGCCAGGTGCCGTTGACATTGAGGGCAGATAAACGATCTCCTGTGTTACGTGCTACGTTTTATGTGGTTGAGGATTTTCCTCTGCCAGCTGATGGGCTGTTAGGCTTTGAAACCATGGAGGAGTATGATATAGTAATACACCCTCAAAGACATAGGCCTTAATCCCTCAGCAACACGAACTGGAACTGGCATCCAATCAGGAGCTGTCCAACCAGTTGTGACCCCGACAAGTGAAGCGTCAAGGGAGTCCCCGGATGCACACGAAGCGGAGGATATGGACTGGAAGAAAGTCAGGGCTATGTGAGTGGTAATCACCACTTACCCAGTCAAACTGTCTGTAAAATTCCTGTCCGAGTACCTGACGTGTCGGTGGGAACTGATGTAGCATGCTTAACTGAGACTGTGAAACATAAGGCATTGTCGCTGGAATCGACTCTGACTAGCGTTGGCCAAGACCAGAAGACGCCCCTCTTCATCGCAAATATGAGTGGTGGCGCAGTTAGCTCAGAGATGGTTGTTATATAGGCGACTTGATGTGCTATGGTGCCCCCATAAAGGAAGTCGACGACGTGCCGGTGATCTCTCCTGTAGTTACATCATCAAGCAACGACTCAGTCGGAACCCGTACGTCTGGCTAAGGAAAAACAGCTGGAGCAATACGTGAAGGTCACGGTAGACCATAAAACACGACTCCTAGCCCTCCTTAGATTCTGACGTAGTAGCACTTCCAGGAGAAGCGCTGGGTAGGACGGATAGGGTGAAGCATCATATTGGTTTGTGCCCTGGTACAAATCCAGTTTATGTGCCCGCATACCGTCTACCGCACAGCCAAAGGGAAGCAGTGGATGAGGAAGTTGAAAGGATGCTTCGTGATTACGTTATCCAGCCTTCCTCCTCGCCTTGGAATGCACCACTCTTTCTAGTGCCTAAGAAGGACGGTGGTGTGAGACCTGTTGTGGATTTTCGGCAAGTGAACAAGGTAACAGTACCGGATCGTTACCCGGCGAGACTTACTTCAATCATTAGGTAAGGGAAATACTGTGTTTACTTGTCTGGATCTAGCGTCAGGGTATTGGCAGGTGGAGCTGACTGAAGAGTCGCGTCCCATTACTGCTTTTAGCACTCACCGTGGGCACTTTGAATTTCTCCGGATGCCTTTTGGACTGAGTAATGCTCCTTTAACATTTCAGCGGATGATAAACCAATTGTTTGGCGAGATGTTAGGGCAAGACGTCTTAGCGTATCTAGATGACCTATTTTCCTACACCACAGAACAAGGATCAGATAAGATCGTTCCTAGGCCTCACTGGCTTTTATAGTTTTGTCCACAGGTATGCCATCATAGCATCACCTTTAACAACGCTACTTAAGAAGGACACTGCATGGAAATGGGGACCCTCAGAAGAGAAAAGCTTCAACGAGCTCAAACAAGCCATGTCAGAAACACCCGTATTAGCGTTTCCTGATTATACTCAACCTTTCTATCTGTGCACGGACGCCTCAGGTCTGGGTCTGGGAGCGGTGTTACAGCAGAAGGATGAGCAAGGTAAGACACATACCATAGCGTATGCTAGTAGGGCACTAAGACCCCCAGAGAAGAACTATTCGACGACACATTTGGAGACATTAGCAGTCGTGTGGGCGTTAGGACATTTCCGGGATATTATCTTTGGCTACCGGATATTTGTTTTAACTGACCATGCACCCATACGCGACTTGTTTAAAGGAAAAAACTTGCACGGTAAGGTTGCGCGTTGGTTTGGCAAGGTAATGGAGTTTGATCCAGAGGTCAGATATTTACCAGGCCGTCAAAATGTTGTAGCCGACGCGTTGAGTAGAAACATTGCTGCTACCATAGCCGAGGATGTTGCTCTTGTTGAGTATTCCTCAGACACAGTAAAAGCAGAACAACATAATGATGTGATGTGGTCTCAAGTCATCTATGCCTTGGAGTCTGGCGACGAGACTTGTCTACCTGAACTCCCAGTACCAATGACTCACTTCCATATTCAACAGGGTCTTTTGTATAAGCAACCCCCAGGGAAGGACACTGCATTCAGTTGGTTGTTCCTGCTACCTTACAGCAAGCCGTGCTACAGTTAGTTCATGACGTACCTCAAGCGGGTCATCCCGGTCGCGATAGATGCATACGTGAGGCGAGAAAGAAATACTATTGGCCGACCATAAGGAAGGACATAGAAGCCCACGTCAGTCAATGCGTCAAATGCGCGGAAATACGAGGAACGACGGGACTTCTGACTCCCATCTTAGAGTATCCTCTACCGGAAAAACCCTGGGATACAGTCTCCATTGATCTCTTAGCGTTGCCAAGAAGTCGTCAAGGTTCAAGTTTTGTACTGGTGGCAGTGGACCATTTCTCACGATTCACTGTTTTAGCACCTTTACAGACGAAAACTTCAGAGGAGGTGGCGCACGCTTTTGTGACTTCAGTGATTTGTCCATACTCTACACCTAAGGTATTGCTCAGCGATAATGGTAGTGAATTTCGTAACCAAGTGTTACAAGAAATCTGTCATCTGTATGGAGTAAAGCAAGTTTTTGTAACGCCTTACAGTCCTAAGAGCAATGGCCTGGTGGAGAGAACAAACAGGAAGATACTGGAAGTCTTGAGACCAGTAATAACCTCAAATCAGGAGGATAACTGGGAAGACTGGTTACCACATGTAGCAGCAACCATCAACTCCTCAGAAAATTCATCAACTGGGAAGTCTCCTCATTATATCCTTTATGGAGAAGAGAAAGTGTTACCCTACGATTTGTTGGCTGGACCTCCTACTCCAGTATACAACGAAGAAGACTACGCAAAGGTACAGTTGTTGAAATTCCAACGTATACACAGTGAAGTACGGAAAAGATTAAAAGCCTCAAGAGCGGAGATGATGGCGAAACAACACAAAGGTAGTCAAGAAAAGACGTTACAGGCAGGCCAGAAGGTCATAATCCACAACCCTGAGAGAATTTCCAAGCTCAGACCTAAGTTCCGCGGACCATATACTGTTGTGGAACGAGTACGTGGAAATACTTATAGAATAAAGGATGAAGCTAATGGAACTCAGGAGGCAGTACATGCTGATAGGATCAAACTAGTAAGTCAAGAACTAGGCCTATCGTCTGATGTGTTGTGCCCTCTGTCTTCATCGCAGTCTATGTCGTCATCCGTACCTGTCCCTAACCAAGAGTATCGCAGCAAGCTACGATCCCACAACAAGAGTGTTTAAGGGAGTATCTACTCTTGCAGAAAAAAATGTGGCTGTGGCTCATACTCCTCGTGCGTTGCTTGGGGTGGACCTATGGAACGACATCGGACATGGACACGACTGCGTTAATGCCAGGAGCACTGAAGAGCCCACTTGGAGAAGTCGTGGTAGTGGAGGATGCAGTATGCGTCTACTATCCAATGGAAGGCTATCTCCAAATGCCAGATATTGTCAAAGTCGTCTCCAAGGGCTTGTCGAATCTCAGACAGCAACTATTGGAAGTGGGAAAGATGTTTAATCGAAACCCACGATTGACAAACTCTGACACTGAAGCTTTGTTGAGCTTCAGACTAGGCATATAGACAGGCTCACTGACAGGCTAACTAACTTCCATGTAGCTTTACCTAACGTACACTCTGATCTTTCCAAGCATGTCCATGCACGTACTAAGAGAGGATTTGTGGATTTTCTAACTCTTTGGTACGGCATTAGATAAGGATGTAGTGCAATTGGGTAGACAGATGCATGACTTGACACTGGCCGCTAAAGCCAATAATAGATTAATCATGCATGTGTATAAACAGTTAGATGAGTTCACTAACAAAGCTAACGAGATAATTAGGACTACCAACCATCTAGTAGAGCTTGTGAACAACATCCAAATTAACCTACCAACCCTAGCTAACTTGGTGTTATTCGCTGAGTACTTACATGCTCTCGACGAGTCAACCACTGCTTTGGAGAAGCATGCAGCCAATATGGTGGATGGCTTAATCGATGCAAGTTTGAACAGGGTTAATGCTTTATTGCTGCCTACTAATATATTAACAAATGCACTTGATATAGCTATATAGCTATGTGGAAGCATGGACTTATGCCACTCTTTGATCTGAGTCAACTGGAATATTATTACCCATTGTTAGAGGCCCAGTTGACCCATGAAGGCATCCTTATATTGGTACCTATGAGGAATGCTGTAATATACCAGGCATGGCGGTTCATCTCCTTCCCTTTTGCTACTGCTAATAATACACTTGTTGTTATTGAAGAGGGTCCAGAGGTGCTGGTTGTCTCAGATGACAAGAAATATGTAGCAGAAACGACTGTGGATGAATTTGAGAAGTGTAAGGCCTCATTTCTTGATCTCCATGTATGTCCTGCTTTCCATTTTGTCTTCGTACCATTAAAGGTAGAGGAGTGTAAGAGGGCCTTGTCGGACACAAATACTTCCTCTGCTCTGCAATGTTGCACCTTCCAACCCATTCAGTTGAAGTCAGTTTTCCATGCTCATATTCATGCGAAACAGTACTTTTACTTTCCTGAGACAGAGGATGTAACTGTGATTTGTGCCTCACAGAATCAATTCCTTACAGTAAAGGGGTACTATATTGCACCTGATTTTTGTGAGTTAGACAGTAAAGAGATAGCAGTTCTGCCTAGCAAGCATCATCTAGCTTTGACAGTGAACTTCTCATCCCAGTTACGACCCTTTTTACCTTCATTCAATGTTACTTCCTTGAATGTGAACAGGCTGTCTCATGTATTAAAGGAGCTTACCTTCCTCTCCCACCTGAACAGGACTGATTTAGAGCCTTATGTACTGTCCTATCTTCCTTCATACCTTTCTCCTTCCTATTTTGGTCCTGGCGTTGGTCTTCTATTTATTGTGGTCTTGTCCTGTGTTTGTGGTTTAGGCTACTATTTAAGGCGCCAAAAGGAACCCACTGATACCACGTGTCCGTACTCGAGGATTGCAAGTGGATGTTCCTGAATAGTTAGCTACCCTGCACTCTGGTTAGGCTACACGGTAGTTAGGACAACAATGTCGACGAGGACGTCAATGGTGTGGCCGAGTGATGTTCTGGTGTCAACATCTTTTTCCATATGAAGTTGTAGTATCACACATTTTACATAATAATTTTTAAAGCCGTTTAGTCATAATTAACAGTGTGTAATGAAGTGTGAATGATGAACAACCAAATATCATTTCGCTGTTAGCTGTGGTATAGGAAGAAGGTGGATGGCAGACCACAAGGGCCACCCTGTTTCAATTATAAAATGAAGGTTAGGAGAAGTGAAAAGATATCTGAATAGTGCGTAAGTGTAAAGTCCTGGGGAACCATTTATTATGTTGGTATATGTGAATGTACTTAATACCATTTTATAGAGGTGTATAATGTGCTAGTAGAGCTGTATAGAGGTGTATAATGTGCTAGTAGAGCTGTCATTTATCTCTACTTTTTGCATAAGCCCAGAGTATATGTAGATGCTCGGCACCTCACTTTTTAGCTGACCTCAGCACCGCGCCCTAGTCGGCTCGATGAGTGTACAGCGTCAGAGGCCGTTTTACAGTTTTAAAGGGAGGTGGTGTCGCTCCTACATATCTCTCGGGTCGCAGTTATATTATTCTGTACCCAATAAAGAGAGATTTAATCTGCTCATTTCTGTCACCTTACGCTACCACTTAATAACAGACCAGCTTCCACCTTCTCGTGGCAGAGGACCTTTGGTGGGAAGTGTCGGGCAGTGACGGCGAGTAGCTGACGTGTACTACAGACAGTGTCGTCGATCCAACACGGTGGTCTAGTTATACTACACAGCAGAACACTTAATATGTAGTCAACTGCTACTCCATAACGGCTACATTATTTTATTGGTGCTAGCGGTGGCACGATATTTAGTGCTAGCCGTGTACCGATACATCCCTTTCCATGTACATCTTCTCTTCCCTTCCCTCCACGTATCGGTAAAATGCCTTTGATTTAGCTGTTAGGACGCAAAACGTATTGGCATTCTCTCTCTCTCTCTCTCTCTCTTTCTCTCAACTGGCATAATCTGTGGGGCGGCCACACGTCAAATTAGTCCAATCAGCAAATAGGGGATGTGGAAAGGGGTGAGGAGCGGCTTTGAAAAAGTGTGTGTGTCGGGTTGGAGGAAAGAGACAGGAGGGGTGGAGGAAAGAGACAGGAGGGGCGGAGGGAAGAGAATTATACAAGGACTATCCACAGTGTCCAGATGCTCGTGAAAGGGTAAAAACTCTACGGTCAGAGAACCCCAATTTCACTGCAAAGGTGTCATTTTTACTGCCTGCTGGATCCCTCCCATATCATGTATTAGTGGGAAATGAGGCTGTGATGATGATGATGATGATGATCTAGACCTAGGTCATCAACAAAGAACATCAGCAGTAACCGAAAAATATTAATAATTGTGTCTTTAAGCAAAACGAAAGAAAATATGGAATCAGACTGAAGCAGAGAGAGAGAGAGAGAGAGAGAGAGAGAGAGAGAGTACAGGAAGATAAAAACACCAGCAAGTCTTCCATTTCCTTCAAACGCCATAAAAACCGTACAGAACTTTGTGCAATTGGCTGGACGTAATTTAATGCAGGACTCATTTCCAGCAGTCCTGTAAAGTTTTCCTCAGTCGTATCAATTTCCCAGAGTGCTTTGGAAACTATACTACTCTCTCTCTCTCTCTCTCTCTCTCTGAACTAAGCTTCCACCAGACCCAGCCAGCCGTCATCCAAACACCAGCACTAACACCACCACACCAGACCCAGCCAGCCGTCATCCAAACACCAGCACTAACACCACCACACCAGACCCAGCCAGCCGTCATCAAAACACCAGCACTAACACCACCACACCAGACCCAGCCAGCCGTTATCCAAACACCAGCACTAACACCACCACACCAGACCCAGCCAGCCGTCATCCAAACACCAGCACTAACACCACCACACCAGACCCAGCCAGCCGTCATCCAAACACCAGCACTAACACCACCACACCAGACCCAGCCAGCCGTCATCAAAACACCAGCACTAACACCACCACACCAGACCCAGCCAGCCGTCATCAAAACACCAGCACTAACACCACCACACCAGACCCAGCCAGCCGTCATCAAAACACCAGCACTAACACCACCACACCAGACCCAGCCAGCCGTCATCAAAACACCAGCACTAACACCACCACACCAGACCCCAATGACACACCAACGTATTCTAAATGCATCTGGACACTTGCTAACACCACTTCCTTAGCGATTCATTCTGCACAATACACCCCAGTACACCTTAGCGATTCATTCTGCACAATACACCCCAGTACACCTTAGCCATTCATTCTGCACAATACACCCCAGTACACCTTAGCCATTCATTCTGCACAATACACCCCAGTACACCTTAGCCATTCATTCTGCACAATACACCCAGTACACCTTAGCCATTCATTCTGCACAATACACCCAGTACACCTTAGCCATTCATTCTGCACAATACACCCCAGTACACCTTAGCCATTCATTCTGCACAATACACCCCAGTACACCTTAGCCATTCATTCTGCACAATACACCCAGTACACCTTAGCCATTCATTCTGCACAATACACCCAGTACACCTTAGCCATTCATTCTGCACAATACACCCAGTACACCTTAGCCATTCATTCTGCACAATACACCCCAGTACACCTTAGCCATTCATTCTGCACAATACACCCAGTACACCTTAGCCATTCATTCTGCACAATACACCCAGTAGCCTCATGTATGGCACTGATCAAAACTAGGTCCATATTAACACGATAAAAATATACGTGAAAAAGAATGTTAGAGTTTAATAGGCAAAATAAATCGTTAAGTTAATGGTGCTAACACTAACTATAAATAAATAAATAAATAAATGGCAAGGTGTAATATACAAACTAAATCGCTGATGCAGAGGCGCTACACAGCCTCCTACGCCACACAAAAAACGGCACAAAGCTCTAATATTATTCAGTATTGACGGTTCGGTGAGGTGAGGGTGTGAGACGCCTTATATTTGTGGAGGAGAGGACTGTTGGACACCAGGGAACGGACTGTATAGGTCAGTGGGTTCCAACCTTTTCTAATTCTCGCCCCCCCCCCCTGAATGACACATTCCCTGCGCCCCCCTTCCTCAAATACTGTATTTTACCGGCATAGTTGGCACATGTCAATAAATATCATAGATTCTTTATCTTTGAAATTGTTTATATATTCAGATAACTAGATTTCTTATTCATATCTGAAATATTTTCTCCATATTTAGAAATCACTGAATTCCATCATAATTCATAGTTTTCAAATATAATTACCCTCTTTATCAAGCCTTTTCGCCCCCACAGGCAGCCCTTCGTGCCCCCCTCGGGGGGCGCGCCCCACAGGTTGGAAACCACTGGTATAGGTGATGAGAGAGAGAGAGAGAGAGAGAGAGAGAGAGAGAAAGCGGTAGTTATGGAAATGAGTGAGGGAAGGGGAGTGAGGAGAGTAAAGTGAGGATTTACTTAATGAGGCAAGAAGGGAGAGAAGAGGGGAGAGGGGACAGACCAAGTGTGGAAAGGGAGGGATGAGAGAGGGGAGGGAGAGAGAAGGGAAGGTGAGATTGAAGGAGTGGAGGGAGGGAAAAGAGTGGAGGGAGAGAAAAGAGAGGGAAGGGAGGGAAAGGGTGAGAGACGGAGTGTGGGGAGGTAAGGAATAAACAGGGGAAGGAGAGAGAGGAGGGAAGGAGAGAGAGGAGGGAAGGAGAGAGAGGAGGGAAGGTGAGGTAGTGTGGAGAGGGAGGGAAGGAAGAGGGGAGGGAGAGAGAGGGAGGGAAAATATGGCAAGAGACAGGAAAAGAAAAGCACCTGAAAAGGGAAGCAAGGGAAGGAGAGAGAGAGAGAGAATCCTGGGGTGGTGAAGTGTTAGAATAATCCAGTTGTGGTCGTTATGGGGTGTGACACGTGTCTTTACTCTCTCTCTCTCTCTCTCTCTTCCTTCTATCCATCCTTTCCTTTCTTCTCCCCTACCCACATCCTCTTTCTTCTCACATCTCATTGCTCCTTTCCTTTATTCCCACCTCTTTATGTGCCTTAATATTTCCTCCCTTCTTTCTCTCCCCCTCTTCTCTCTTTTCTCTCTCCTTTCATCCCCTCTTCTCCTTTCCTCTCTCCTCTTCCCCTTCCTCCATGCTTTTACTCTGCTTCCGTCTCTGTTTGGTTCCTTTCTCCTTTGTTCTCTCATGGCCTCCTCCTCCATTCCCTTCCTCTCCTGTTTTCCTTCTCTTCCCTCCTGCTAACTATTTCCTGCTGACTTCTGCTGGAGGGACTGGGAAGGGACTGGTGGGTGGAGGGAGTATTCCTGTTTTTTTTTTAACACTCACAGAACAGATACCACAGTCACAGGTTCCATTTTAACAAACAGCCTTGAATAAATCGCCAAGAAAGAGGTGTTAGGGAATCTTCAAAACAGGGTAGAATCGGGCCGTGTGATGTAGCGTCAGTGTCACTCTGCTATGGTCACTGCCACACCCGACACTGACGTATTGTGGGGGTTTATCACACTGTCACTGCCACTGATACAACAAAGGCCATTATCAAGTTACTGGTAGGTGGGCAGGTAGGTTGGTGTGTAGGTGGATAGGTAGGTTGGTGTGTAGGTAGGTAGGTAGGTTGGTGTGTAGGTAGGTAGGTAGTTTGGTGTGTAGGTAGGTAGGTAGTTTGGTGTGTAGGTAGGTAGGTAGTTTGGTGTGTAGGTAGGTAGGTAGTTTGGTGTGTAGGTAGGTAGGTAGTTTGGTGTGTAGGTAGGTAGGTAGGTTGGTGTGTAGGTAGGTGGGTAGGTTGGTGTGTAGGTGGGCAGGTAGGGTGGTGTGTAGGTAGGTAGGTAGGCTGGTGTGTAGGTAGGTAGGTAGGTTGGTGTGTAGGTAGGTAGGTAGGTAGGTAGGTTGGTGTGTAGGTAGGTAGGTAGGTTGGTGTGTAGGTAGGTAGGTAGGTTGGTGTGTAGGTAGGTGGGTAGGTTGGTGTGTAGGTGGGCAGGTAGGCTGGTGTGTAGGTAGGTAGGTAGGTTGGTGTGTAGGTAGGTAGGTAGGTTGGTGTGTAGGTAGGTAGGTAGGTAGGTTGGTGTGTAGGTAGGTGGGTAGGTAGGTAGGTAGGTTGGTGTGTAGGTAAGTTGGTAGGTTGGTGTATAGGTAGGTAGGTAGGTAGGTTGATGGGCAGGTAACTATAAAAATCAAAACCAGTACGAAGTTTGCAGGATGAAGATGTGTAGATAATTAGACAGGTAGAGGTAAGTAGGGTGGGAGGTATGTAGGTAGGCAGGCAGGGAAGCAGGTAGGAAGATGAGAGGTTTGTGTGGGTAAGGTAATATAAGGAAATGAGGAAAGAAAAGAACGTGAAACAGACGAATCACACATAACGAAGAAAGACGAGGGAAAGACTTTAAGAAAAAAAAAAAAGGTGGGAAAATGCAGAGCAAAGAGGATGAGACACAGCAAAAGCAATTACGGACGGTGGTAAAAATTCCTGTAAAGACGACGGGGCCAAGACAGCCTAAACTACCCTCTTAATGACCTTCTGGACACAGGCGTAACTAGGTCTCAGAAATAATATCATTCCATAATTTCCTGTGTCCACCTCCACCAAACCTCTTCACCACGATGACACCTTTCTGTATTTTTTACTCTTCTTGTACTAGGAGAAAGGTATGAAAGCAATCATGGCCCCACTCATACCTGTTAACTTACACCTGCCCATCATAACAGGGTGTATTGCCCCCACCCTTCTTCCATCCACCGACACCAAGCTTCTGTGACGTACAGTACACCTGCCCATTCAGGGTGTATTGGCCCTACCTTTCTTCACCCACCCACACCAAGCTTATTATTATATTTTTAATGTGGTCCGATTTTTTTTTCTCTTCACCTTGAGGTACACGTTTTGAACAGGAGGAGCTGAACAAAGTGTTCATCATGCCCTCACTACTACAGGTCCTTTCTACTGCAGGCTTAGCATCGTGGGCTGGTGGCCTGAATAAACAAAAGACAGACATGATGGTGATGGCATTAATAACTTAACCCTTTTACTACCATGACTTAGTTATATTTTATTCCTGTTTACCCAGACGATTCTATCAAGCTTACGAGAGCCTTTTAGAACTGGAGCTGTTAAATACACCCTTCCTTAACACCTTCACTACACGAGGTGTTTCCCAAGCTGTATGCAATCGTATGGGGATAGTCTGATTACAAATATCAGTATCATCGCAGTGAAAGGAATACATTCGTGAGAGCAGCTCACCTAAAGCACCTTAACACCTTCACCTTAACACCTTCACCTTAACACCTTCACTACACGAGGTGTTTCCCAAGCTGTATGCAATCGTATGGGGATAGTCTGATTACAAATATCAGTATCATCGCAGTGAAAGAAATACATTCATAAGAGCAGCTCACCTACAGCAAACTTGTTCTCTCCTTGTTTACGTTCTTTAGCTTGTTTTCTTTGCTTTATTTTTATTTTTATTCCTGCTTTATGTATTGATTTTTTTTTGCATTATTAATCTCTCTCTCTCTCTCTCTCTCTCTCTCTCTAACAAAGTAAACAGGCAAGGTATTCATTTGATATTCAACAGGTGTGCGAGTTACCCTTCCTCCCTCAGTTTCCTCCCCCCGCCCCCCCTGTGTATGCATGTGTGTGTGTGTGTGTGTGTGTGTGTGTGTGTGTGTGTGTTAATTTTACTTGTTCTTTCACCCATTTCTTGTTCCTCTCTGCCATTTTCTCCCCTCCATGTATCTTTCCATTTTTCTTCCTCACTCCTACCTTTTTTCCTTCTCGCCCCTTTCACTTACCTTCCTACCCACCCTCTCATATCCATAATGTAAGCCCCAGTCAGCGCCCCCTCACAAGCGGCATAAAATGCTATGGTTACCCCTTTAAATTAATCACAGAAAAGGGGAACCAAAACAATAACAACCTGGCGCCATCTTTGTTCAGCGTCCGCGGGGTTGTGACAGTCGTCTGTTTTAAGGTATTTCGTGACAGCGATTTATTTTGTGTAATACACCTTAACACTGTCTCGTGTGTTATTCATTTTTAATTAATCTGATATAATTTTCGACAGAATCATACAATATATTTTTTTGGTGTAACAAGGCCAGAAGACCTCTGAGCCGGGAACATGGCGGCTTTGGTGCAATTAGCAACGGCATCACCACAGGAACACAACGGTGGCCAACAGGCCGTCGCAGGAGCACAAAAGTGGTCAAAACAGCCCTCAGAGGACATCAATATGGTGTCTTCCTCTATATTTCACACACACACACACACACACACACACACACACACACACACACACACACACACACACACACACACACCACACACTGACTGGTAAATGTAAAGCCAGTGTGTCTGCAATACTCTACACACTCAGCCACACACACGTCACGAACAATGCTGTGGTAGGCGTACAGGTGACCAAAGCACCTCCTCAGAGGACATCGACCTGGACCAAACTCCGAATGTTAGCTATCAGCTTAATTTTATACTTGTACATAGGCTACTTGATAATGTGTTCAGTTTAGCAGAGCACCCTAGTGGTCAAGGGATTAATCGTGGCTGTGTCTAACACTTATATTTTGAAAAGTACCCTAAGCTGAACAAAATATTGTGAGTTTCTAAGAATAAAACACAAAGTACAAACAAACACACACGTACCGTCCCAAAGTCTGACGAATACATAGTGGAAAAAATCTTTTTTTATTTTCTTAATAACAGAACAGAGGAAGGAAAAACAAATGAATAAAAAAAAATATCCATGCACCAGATTACTGGTGTCCTCTGTTCATAAAATATCTGTAACAGTCAGACTTGAACAGCAGTAGGTTGAAGTTTGGAGGGAAACAACTCTGGGGAAGCGAGTTCCAGAGAGATGCTGTTCGGGGAATGAAAGAATTCTGATAGACAGAAGTTCTGCAATATGGCTGAGTGACATTCCAGTCATGAGCGCTGCCAGATGCCCGTGTAGCACGAGGGAAGGCATGGAGAGGTGGCACCATGGACGCAACTTCCTCTGAGCATTTGCTATAGAAATATCTATAAAATATCGCAAGGGAGGCAACATTCCTTCTTACTTGAAGGGGAGGCAGTTTATTAGTAATAGCAGGGTTATTAATAATTCTAACAGCTTTGCTCTGAATTTTGTCTGCTTGTTTTAATGCGATCTCTCCACATCGAAATAATCTGCAACACACACTAGTCGAGATAAGGTTTTTCACTGTATTTCGCCAGTTGTACATTTTCTTCAGTCAGCCTTCACTGAAACCATTACGGGTTATGGTAAAATGTGGCTGGCTTAATTACTGGATGTGGTACTGGGTCATTAAGGTTAAGTGGACGTGATGGGAGAGAGAGAGAGAGAGAGAGAGAGAGAGAGAGGGTGTAGTGAGGAGAGCGGAGGAAGAACACGTGAATATAAAAATGAGTAACAGAGGGGAGAGGGAGAGAGAGGGGAAAAATGAATATAAAAAATGACAAGGAGAAAAATGAGAGTGATTTTGCTACACTGTCGGCTGAGGTGGTTATGTCTGACTGTTGGTGGGGAGAGAAAGAAGGAGGGGAAGGAGGAAGGAGAGGTGCGAGGGGAGGGGAGAAGAGAGTATTGGAGGAAAACAGGGAGACTGGAGGGGAGGCGGGAGGAGGAAGATGAAAGCTGAGGGATGAAGAGGAGAAGGAGATTTGGGGTGAAGATGAGGAGGCTAGGGGAGGGAAGGAAAGAAGGAAGAGAAGTGGGGGAGGGAAGGGAAGAAGGAAGAGAGGTGGGGGAGGGAAGGGAAGAATGTGGAGAGGTGGGGAGGGAAGGGAAGAAGGTGGAGAAGTGGGGGAGGGAAGGGAAGATGGAAGAGAGGTGGAGGAGAGAAGGGAAGAAGGAAGAGAGGTGGAGGAGGGAAGGAAAGAAGGAAGAGAGGTGGAGGAGGGAAGGAAAGAAGGAAGTGAGGTGTGAGAGGGAAGGGAAGAAGGAAGTGAGGTGTGAGAGGGAAGGGAAGAAGGAAGAGAGGTGTGAGAGGGAAGGGAAGTAGGAAGAGAGGTGGGGGAGGGAAGGGAAGAAGGAAGAGAGGTGGGGGAGGGAAGGGAAGAAGGAAGAGAGGAAGGGGATGGAAGGGAAGAAGGAAGAGAGGTGTGGAGTGAGGGGAAGAAGGAAGAGAGCTGGGCGAGGTGAGAGAAGAAGGAAGAGAGGTGGGGGAGAGAAGAAGGAAAAGGGGTGTGGAAGGGAAGGGAAGAAGCAAAAGGGGTGTGGGAGGGAATGGGAGAAGGAAGAGACGTGGAGGAGGACAAGGAGAAGTATAAGAGAGACAGGGGGCAAGAAAGACACATAGGGCAAGGAATGAAGAGTGAGAAGTATAAGAGTGACAGGGGGCAAAAAAGACACATAGGGCAAGGAATGAAGAGTGAGAAGTATAAGAGAGACAGGGGGCAAGAAAGACACATAGGGCAAGGAATGAAGAGTGAGAAGTATAAGAGAGACAGGGGGCAAGAAAGACACATAGGGCAAGGAATGAAGAGTGAGAAGTATAAGTGGGTGCAAGACACAGTCACCATTTCCCTGGCCATGCTGTTGATACCTCTTACACTTTGTTAATTACTTTGTCTTTCCTTGTTTGTGGAGCCTACCTCACCCCATCTCTTAGTGGGGGAAAGGCTTACGACGACGACGACGACGATGATGATGATGATGATGATGATGATGATGATGATGATGATGATGATGATGATGATGATGATGATGATGATGATGATGATGATGATGACGATGATGATGACGATGATGATGATGATGATGATGACGATGATGATGATAATGATGATGATGATGATGATGACGATGATGATGATGATGATGATAATGACGATGATGATGATGATGATAATGATGACGATGATGATAATGATGATGACGACGATGATGATAATGATGATGATGATGATGATGATGATGACGATGACGATGACAGTGATGATGATGATGATGATGATACACAGTAATTATATGTGTAATTTCAACTGATTAATATCGAGAACCCTGGAGAACTACAGACAAAATGATGCAGCTGTGAAGCAAAGATAGGGGTGTGGGGTGGCGTGGGGAGGGAAAGGAGGGAGGTAGAGGGAGAGAAGGGGAGGAGAGACAAGGGAGGAAAAACAAGAGAGCGAGGGAGGAAGAAGGGAGGAAGGACAAGAAAGTGAGGGAGGAAGAAGGGAAGAAAGACAAGAAAGCGAGGGAGGAAGAAGGGAGAAAAACATGAAAGTGAGGGAGGAAGAAGGGAGGAAAGACAAGACAGCGAAGGAGGAAGAAGGGAGGAAACACAAGACAGCGAGGGAGGAAGAAGTTAGGAAAGCCACGAAAGCGAGGGAGGAAGAAGGGAGGACAGACAAGACAGCGAGGGAGGAAGAGGGGAGGAAAGACAAGAGAGCGATGGAGAGGAAGGAAGAAGGGAGGAAAGACAAGAGAGCGAGGGAGGAAGAAGGGAGGAAAGACATGACAGCGAGGGAGGAAGAAGGGAGGAAAGACAAGAGAGCGAGGGAGGAAGAAGGGAGGAAAGACATGACAGCGAGGGAGGAAGAAGGGAGGAAAGACAAGAGAGCGAGGGAGGAAGAAGGGAGGAAAGACAAGAAAACGAGGGAGGAAGAGGAGAGGAAAGACAAGAGAGCGAGGGAGAGGGAGGAAGAATGGAGGAAAGACAAGAGAGCGAGGGAGGAAGAAGGGAGGAAAGACAAGAAAACGAGGGAGGAAGAGGAGAGGAAAGACAAGAGAGCGAGGGAGAGGGAGGAAGAAGGGAGGAAAGACAAGAGAGCGAGGGAGAAAGAATGGAGGAAAGACAAGAGAGCGAGGAAGGAAGAAGGGAGGAAAGACAAGAAAACGAGGGAGGAAGAGGAGAGGAAAGACAAGAGAGCGAGGGAGAGGGAGGAAGAAGGGAGGAAAGACAAGACAGCGAGGGAGGAAGGGAGCATGAAGTGTCTGTGTAATACTGGCGACTGGAAAGTAAATGTTACATGGGATAATAGAGGAGACACCAGCCTGTTCTGGAGAGAGAGAGAGAGAGAGAGAGAGAGAGAGAGAGAGAGAGAGAGAGAGAGAGAGAGAGAGAGAGAGAGAGAGACGGGGTGCGGGGAGTATTGGCCACTCTCTCTCTCTCTCTCTCTCTCCTGCAAATCACACAAGGGCAGCTCGAGCCACACATTCCTATGGGACGGGGGAAACACCAGCAAAAATTGTATTCTGATTTAAAGCTGTGTGGGTGGATGTGTATGTCTGTGCGTGTGTGTGAAGGTGGGTGTGGAAAGAGTGAAGGTGGGTGTAGGAAGGTGTAGGTGGATGTGGTTGGGGTGAAGGCGAGGTTTGATTGGGTGTAGGAAGGTGTAGGTGGGTGTGGTTGGGGTGAGGGAGAGGTTTGATTAGGTGTAGAAGGTGTAGGTGGGTGTGGGAGGAGAGATGATGGGTGTGAGTGTAAATGGAAGTAGTTAAGTTTAAGATGGTGAAAAAAAGCGTGTAAAAAGCGTGAAAGGGAAGAGTGGAGAGAGAGAGAAAAATGAGGGCACAAACACACACACACACACACACACACACACACACACACACACACGTGGCTCTATCATGGTGTTTGCTATTAATATTACACCGGATTTATTACTGCACTGAATATATCGCTGGCCTGACGTGTGCGTGGGTGGGGGAGGGATGGTAATTTGTGTGTTTGTGTACATGTTTAGGATAACGTGTGTGTGTGTGTGTGTGTGTGTGTGTGTGTGTGTGTGTGTGTGTGTGTGTGTAACCTAAAATCTGCCTCAGCTTACGATCAATGGTGTGTACTTTTGACGGGGAAAGAAAAGTAAGTCAATTACAACAGAAATGAAGGAAATACAGTACATAACCCAGACAAAAGTGAATGCATTGCCGTATCATAAAAAAGTCAATTATCAAATATTAAAAAATGACAGTATTACAGTTCCAATTTCGTCATAAAATTGGTTGGTATTTGAGTCAGACTAAAACAGAATAAAACCCGCTGTCAACAATTAGTGAAGGCTTTAGGTGGTAGGCGGGATGAGTCCATGAAAGCTCGCCAATTATTATTATTATTATTTATTATTATTATTATTTTTTTTATTATTTACTACTATTACCAGTACTTCTATCACCACCACTACAACCACCACCACTACTACCATTACTGTTATTATTATTATTATTATTATTATTATTAAACTGCCACCTTGTACCGTCAGACAATTGTAGTCACTTGCCGCCAGAACTGTGGTAGGGAAGGCAGCAGCAACTATCTCTACCCATATCTATTTCTAACCCCTTCACTACGAGGCTCTCAAGCCGTACTTACTATGAAATATAAAACAGGTCATGGCACTGAAGGGGTTACTGAACTATTGCTGTCATTTAGTAAGGGAAGCCTAAGAACACAAATACACTACCAACACAGCAACACTCATCAGTAGCAGTGTTGGCTGTATCGGGTGTATTGTACCAACACAGCAACACTCATCAGTAGCAGTGTTGGCTGTATCGGGTGTATTGTACCAACACAGCAACACTCATCAGTAGCAGTGTTGGCTGTATCGGGTGTATTGTACCAACACAGCAACACTCATCAGTAGCAGTGTTGGCTGTATCTGGTGTATTGTACCAACACAGCAACACTCATCAGTAGCAGTGTTGGCTGTATCGGGTGTATTGTACCAACACAGCAACACTCATCAGTAGCAGTGTTGGCTGTATCTGGTGTATTGTACCAACACAGCAACACTCATCAGTAGCAGTGTTGGCTGTATCGGGTGTATTGTACCAACACAGCAACACTCATCAGTAGCAGTGTTGGCTGTATCAGGTGTATTGTACCAACACAGCAACACTCATCAGTAGCAGTGTTGGCTGTATCGGGTGTATTCTATGTGGCTCTGGAGATGCCCTAACACCTCTTCCTTGGCGATTTATTCTGACTCTACCACAATAATATCCTCCTGCACGTGAGGTATATGAGAGGGGGTGTAAGTTGGGGGGAGGGCAGCGAAATGGCAGGGGGAAGGGAGACATGGAGACGATTTGTTTGTGGCCACTCCTCACGGGATAAAGGCGTGTGGCTATAAATAGACAGATAGACAGACAGACAGACAGATAGATAGACAGATGTTACTGATCCACACTGTCGATAACAAAACGCTACAAATGTCATACAAGAAAATGTTAAGGTAGAAAATGTAGACTAAATCAATAAGGAACAGGTGATACGAAGCCTCCTATGCCATCTGGAATACCAACCTGACTGACAAGGATAGCACGCACAAAATACCTCACGCAACCGTCACTTTTACATCCAGGTCCCTATTTTATGTACTAAGTAACGAACACACTTGTGGTGGTGAGAGAGAGAGAGAGAGAGAGAGAGAGAGAGAGAGATACAAAGCGGTGGCAAATACACAATTGTCATTTTTCGTGCCACCACAGCTGACGAAATTACCAGCCAAACAGATACACCAAAATGGACGGAAAATTATTGTGTGGCGTGAACACCTGTGAATATTTTATTACCTGTATAACTATCTATCTATCTATCTATCTGGCGTGAACACCCGTGAATATTTTATTACCTGTATACCTATCTATCTATCTATCTGGCGTGAACACCCGTGAATATTTTATTGCCTATATACCTGTCTATCTATCTATCTACCTATCTATCTGGCGTGAACACCCGTGAATATTTTACTACCTCTATACCTATCTATTTATCTATCTATCTATCTACCTACCTATCTGGCGTGAACACCCGTGAATATTTTATTACCTATATACCTATCTATCTATCTGGCGTGAACACCCGCGAATATTTTATTACCTATATACCTATCTATCTACCTATATACCATATCTATCTACCTATCTATTTATCTCCTACCCACCTCCCTCTCTATCTATCTACCTATCCACCTGCTTACCCACCTATCTCCCAACAACTTATCAGTCTGTCTATCTGTCAGTCTATGATGCAATCCTGTGATACGCCATCAGTAGCGTAGGGGCCTGGGGCTAGGCTACGTGGTCCACACATTAAACATTATACCAATCAGTCGCTCCTCAGTGGCATATGAGATCAATGAACGTCCACCACACCAGTAAGCCATACCATGTTGGGGCGCCTTATTCCACTACACCACACCAGTAAGCCATACCATGTTGGGGCGCCTTATTCCACTACACCACACCAGTAAGCCATACCATGTTGGGGTGCCTTATTCCACTACACCACACCAGTAAGCCATACCATGTTGGGGCGCCTTATTCCACTACACCACACCAGTAAGCCATACCATGTTGGGGCGCCTTATTCCACTACACCACACCAGTAAGCCATACCATGTTGGGGCGCCTTATTCCACTACACCACACCAGTAAGCCATACCATGTTGGGGCGCCTTATTCCACTACACCACACCAGTAAGCCATACCATGTTAGGGCGCCTTATTCCACTACACCACACCAGTAAGCCATACCATATTGGGGCGCCTTATTCCACTACACCACACCAGTAAGCCATACCATGTTGGGGCGCCTTATTCCATTACACCACACCAGTAAGCCATACCATGTTGGGGCGCCTTATTCCACTACACCACACCAGTAAGCCATACCATGTTGGGGCGCCTTATTCCACTACACCACCAGGTGTAATATTAATTTACCATCCCACTGCATGCTAACACGGTCACTCTGATATAACAAATTTGACGGAAAACACTCTCAGGCTGGCGTGAAGAGTTATGAACAATTTACATAGGCTTAACAACACACACACACACACACACACACACACACACACACACACACACACACACACACACACACACACACACACACACACGGGGGCATATACACAATTCACTGATTAAAGAACAACAACTGAAACTGCATTTTGTTGACAGACAGGAATGGTGACAATAACAGCGGGAGTGTTGACAAAATAAACATCAATTCCTTTAACATACCAAACAGTGTGAGATCGAGGAGTGGAGTGGAGTGGAGTGGAGTGGAGTGGAGTGGTTTGGTGTGGTGTGGTGTGGTGTGGAGTGGAGTGGAGTGGAGTGGAGTGGAGTGGAGTGGTGTGGTGTGGTGTGGTTACTCTCACTGTCTGTATCTGACGTGGCATACTGTATATCATCTCTCGTCAACTTTACACACACCAAATTATCTTTACCCTCTGATTACTCCTTTGAATGTTCTCTCTCTCTCTCTCTCTCTCTCTCTCTCTCCTCTACCAACTCCAAACATCATGCCACTCTCCAGAAATAAGTGTACAGTATTATGGCAACCCCGTCTGCCAACACCAATAAAGAGAGATAATGAGGGTGCCTTGTGCCATCCTAGGGCTGGCAGGGAGCCTAAGTGAACCCTCTACATACCCAACGGCGTCTGTCAGAGGGAACAAACACCACACGGATTTTATTTTATATTATTTTATTTTTCTTTTCCTGGCGAGAATACACAATAAAACTATCCACGGATTTTTTTTTTTTTCAGACAAGGTATGATGTAAAAAAAATGAAAACGCTCTGAAAACTGACTTACGTATTTAAAACTCTCTCTCTCTCTCTCTCTCTCTCTCTCTCTCTCTCTCTCTCTCTCTTACAGCCATTATCAAGCGCACAATTAGGCATCACATAAAATGGCTGGAAAATCATAAGTTTATTTTCACACAATGCAGTCTGCAGATTTATTCATACCGATTAAAAATAAATAAAAAACAGAGTCTCCCGGTAATAATAATATACTACTACTACTACTACTACTAGTAACTGCGGTGTGCAAAACTACAGTGTATGTTGGTGGTCATGTGGTGTTAGGTTCAATAGTTCCTTTACACTGACGCCAAACCATGTCACATGCTAACGACATCTTGCTGAAATAATTAACAGTAAACACCTGGCTGGCATCTGTGCTTCATTAGCTCACAAGCCTTCAAGTGTAAACCAATTATTGACCAAAACTGTACTACTTCTCTCTCTCTCTCTCTCTCTCTCTCCATCTGATATATTTTTTCCCCATTCCATTAAAACTTGTGCTCTCGGTTGCCAAGAAAAAGATACTTGGTGCAGGAGAGAGAGAGAGAGAGAGAGAGAGAGAGAGAGAGAGAGAGAGAGAGAGAGGTGTAAACCAAAGAGTGTGGGTGTAAAACTAATGCTCATCTTCTGCCTAAAACTTTGCATAAAAAATTGTCAAGTTGCAGCCGTGTCCATTGCAACTCCATCATTTACAGCAGGATGCAAAAGTTATCCCTTGCCCCTTCACCCCAATGACGTATTTTATGGGTTATTTACACACACACACACACACACACACACACACAAAATACAACTTAGCACTTTTGACTCATCCTGTACAAAGATATAGTTTTATATATATTCTTTGAGTCTGGGTGATTTTACACACACACACACACACACACACACACACACACACACACACACACACATACCACTGCTTCTTATCACCTCTTTCTGCTTGTCTTCAACTCAGTAAAGGTGTTCTGTACTGAAGGTATTAATGAAGCTCTGTTTAAAGGCTCCAGCTTGACAATGATCCCACAAGCTGAACACAAGCCGGAGAACAGAACACAATGATAACACCAAACTATAATAACACCAAGAACACAATAACACCGAAAATAACACAATGATAACACCAAACTATATTAACACTAAGAACACAATAACACCGAAACTAACACAATAACACCAAACTATAATAACACCAAGAACACAATAACAAACACCGAAATAACACAATGATAACACCAAACTATAATAACACCAAGAACACAATAACACCGAAAATAACACAATGATAACACCAAACTATAATAACACCAAGAACACAATAACACCGAAAATAACACAATGATAACACCAAACTATAATAACACCAAGAACACAATAACACCGAAAATAACACAATGATAACACCAAACTATAATAACACCAAAAACACAATAACACCGAAAATAACACAATGATAACACCAAACTATAATAACACCAAGAACACAATAAGAAAAACATCAAGAACAAAATATAACCAATAACAATATGACACAATATTACAACACGAATAACAAAATATAACAAATAACACAATAACAAATACCAGTATATAATATAACATAAATAACATGATAAAACAAATAACGAATAATGAAAATAACCATCCATCCATCTATCATCATCCAATCCCATGTCGCCCCACGAGAAGCGTAGGAGCCCGGGGCTAGGCAAGTTGGTCCTGGCATTTAAGAAGAGAGTTACCAACCTCACTCATCCCTGAGTGGCATTACATGAGCAATAAACCCCAACCATCCCTTGGATATAAACCTGCACTTGCTCAATCCGATTGGAGCACATTACTTACCCACTAAATCACCGGGCGCCAAAATTTGGTTATATGGTTACCACCCAGCTTAGTATATAGTTTCCTGATGTACAGGAAACCATTTCGCTTGTCACTCAGTGTAGTCACCCATAGGCAGAAGGAAGAGGAAAGAATGAAGGAAAGAAAGACAGAAGAGGGAATGTAAAGTCACATGTAGGCAGAAGGAAGAGGAAAGAATGAAGGAAAGATAGACAGAAAAAAGGAAGGAAGGAAGGAAGAGAGGAAAAGGCAGACATCTAAAGCAGCACTACATCGAGTGAGTGGATGGTAAACGCCCACACCTACCAAATAACACACTATAATAAAAATAAGTCATAATACTCTAGAGTTTAAATGAGTGTTATTAGGTGTATGTAAGACGTTAATATTTAGCATTAATATCTTTGCTATCAGATATTTGCCCTTAGTTGAATATATAAAGGTGTGACGCTGGTAACAAGGCACTGACGCAAGAAAGATGGCATCTCTCTCTCTCTCTCTCTCTCTCGGTTCAGGTACAATGTATTATCTTATGTAGTTCAGGGAAGGCCACTACAGCAACAGGGTCACTATTTTCTATTGATGTAACACTGGGTATAGTCTAGACAGTCCGTTCCCTAAGGCACAGTAATCCTCCACCACGCTACACACGACGCCACACACCACCTGAACCACAAACACCGAAGAAGAGTTCTCTCTCTCTCTCTCTCTCTCTCTCAGTAGTAGCGAGTAATAGGTGGAAATACGGTGCTGAGCTGAGATAGTGACGCGATGAGTAGAAAGAATCCTCCGGGTGAGACAGAACATGAACTCATTTCCTCAGTTAGTAACCCAGCGTAACCCCATTTCCCCACCAAAACACACACAATTCCCCAAATAATAGGCGGGTAATAAGGAGAAAATAAGGTGGGGAGAGGCAGGGTGGTGTGGGATGTGGAATGGTGGGGGAGTTCAGGGATTTCTGTGGGTTGTTTCTGGACGGCGTGTCAATGTATTCAAGTTGTGTTAGGTCTGTTGTCTTGTACGTATTCTACCCCTTCCTCCCCCCCCCTTGGTCTTTCATCCCCTCTCTTAGTTCCTTCCATCCCTCCCTTTTCTTCTTCCCTTCTCTTCCTTCCTTCCTTCTCAACCTCTCTTCACCCTCTCCCACTCTTCCCATCTCCTTCTCCCATTCCTACCTCTCTTTTTCCTTTTCTCATCTTTCATCCTCCTCATTCCCTTCCTGTATCTTCCCTTCCCCTTCTTCACCAACTCCTTTCTTCCCTCCCCCTCCTATCCTCAACCTTGGCTTACCTCTGATTTTCTGATTCAGACAGGCAGACAGACAGACAAAGAGAAATAAATAAGCAGCTATGATACCAGAGAGAGAGAGAGAGAGAGAGAGAGAGAGAGAGAGAGAGTGAAGGAATCTATAGCGAACCATCCTATTCACTTATGAGCTGAAAATGCGTAGTTAATGACCCGTGAAGGAGGGAGAGAAGGAGGGAGGGAGAGAATAATGTTAGGAGGGGAGGGAAGAAGGGACAGAATGCAGGGAGGAGGAGAGGAAAGGAGGGAGAGGAAGCAGGGAGGAGGGAAGGAAAGGAGGGAGAGGAAGCAGGGAGGAGGGGAGCAAGGGAGGGAGAGGAAGCAAGGAGAAAAGGAGGTCGGAAAGAGGGAAAAGACGGAGGAAGAAGGGAGGGAAGGAGATGGTATGGAAGGGGAGGTGAGGAGAGAAGGAGGAAGAGGAATTAGGGAGAGACGAGAAAGGCAGAGAAATATAGGGAGGGAAACAGGAGGAAAAGACGGAGGTGGGAGGAAAGAGGGGAGATGGTATGGAAGGGGAGAAGGAAAGATGATGATAATGAAGGAGAGGATGAGGGAAGGAGATGGCATGGAGGAGGAGCAAGTGGAGGGAGGACGGGAAGAAGGGAAAGAGGAAATCATCATCATCATCATCATCAATCATCATCATCATCATCATCTCCACTGCAATAATCGCCGTGGTTCAGATCCAAGGGAAGTATTTACAAGGGCTTTAACTGATTTTTACCATAAGCAGGCATTTGTGACAAAGTCTTAACAGATTTTTTTTTTCTGTCTGTCTGTCTGTCTGTCTGTCTGTCTCTCTCTCTCTCTCATAGTCACTAGTTATGCAGTGTCTGGTTGTCGTATGAGTGAAGATAAAAGTATAAACAAACAATATTATAAACAACTTAAATCCTTCAGTACAAGATCGCTCGCCTCTGCAGAAAGGTCCAGAAAAAAGTACACACACACACACACACACACACACACACACACACACACACACACACACACACACACACACACACACATCACTATACGCTATGGGTTAATGGAGGGCCAGTGACCCCTTCAGTACGAAAGGCTGTCGCTAAGTTGACCCAAATCGTGGGCAGGACACCAGACTACAGCAACAACAGGCGTTAGGACACGACGACAGGTTAAGTTGAAAAAACAAACTAAATAGTGGTGGTGGTAGTAGTAGTAGCAGTAGTAGTGGTGGTGGTGGTGGTGGTGGTAGTAGTTAGTAGTAGTAGTAGTAGTAGTCGTAGTAGTAGTAGTAATAATAATAATAATAATAATAATAATAATAATAATAATAATAGAGAAAAAAAAAGAATGAATTGGGAGGAGACGGGAAGGAGGAATAGTGAGTCAGTGAGTGAGATAATAAGTGAGTGAGATGATGAGTGAGTGTTGGGATTCAAAGGAATGAGAAAAATAAACAACGTGGGACGAGGCTTAAAGCTGGAATGGATAAAAGAAATGGCTGCTAATTAGCGACACGAGAGAGAGAGAGAGAGAGAGAGAGAGAGAGAGGGGGGGGAGGGAATGTCTAGTGGTTGCCATGGTAACGGGAGGCTGAAGGATGTAAACAATCAGCTCCGTAGACGTCATGTACTGTATTTAGGAAAAATATTCATAATTGATCTTAAACTAATTTCTTCTACGATACACAAGTCTCTTTAGTAATTAACTGATAACTCTGGCTGTATCTGTGACTTTAATATTTATTATGGTGTGGCTATGAACTGCTTAGCACTTGTATCATTGATATTACTATTATAAACCAATAATCTTACACCTAATATACGCTAAGAAAGTTTATGAATAGCATATCACAGAAAGTGTTTATAAAAGATCTTATGTCACATTATCTCCACTTACAAGTACGGTACCATGGCAAATATTTATAAAGGATCTTAAGCCACATTTTTGGACATAAATATGGTACCGGAACAAGTATTATAAAGGATCTTAATACACATATTTTCAACATGATACAATCCTAAGTATTTATACAGGATCTTAGGCCACAATTTTCCGACATATAAGTATGCCACCACAGGAAGTATTTATAAAAGATCTTCTATCTATCTATATACCTAGGCTGCTTCCCCCAAGGAAAGGGAGGTAGCCGAGACAGGACGACACACTCTCCATTTACTCATCCATTTAAACACATTCATTCACATCTTAGCCCCAAAGGGGAGAACGGACAGATCCTCACCGCACCACACCGCACAAGGGTCAACTGCGCAATGCAATCAGTGACATCCGCAGCAGGGCCCGACAGCAGAACTGGTTTACCCCTGCCACATCATAACAGACCCATCCCCTTACCCGCACCTGACCTGACTAGCTGATCAGACCAAATGCGGGAGAATATCCCCTCAGGGCTGCGTCATCACTTATTTATTCACAATTTCTCTCCATTTATTTCTGTCACGCACAGCCACTCTTCCTTGCTCGACAGACATCCCTCTCGCATCCAGCGCTCTCTTCACACTATCCATCCATCCTATTCGTGGTCTTCCTCTCAGCCTTACACCTCTCACATCAGATCTAGTTATCTTTTTCACCAATCGCTCATTATCCATTCTCTCCATATGCCCAAACCATCGCAACACCCTCTGCTCAACTCTACCAGCCATCTCCTGAACAACTCCAGTTCTCCTTCGCACTTCATCATTTCGCACCCGATCCATACGCGTCACTCCACACATACTCCTCAGACACCTCATCTCCATTACATTCAAACTTTTCCTCTCTGCTACACCCATATTCCATGTTTCAGCCCCATATAATGCAGTCGGTACCACAACACCCTCATACAGCCTTCTCTTTACATCCATTCTAAGCGAACGACATTTAAACACTTTTTTCATTCCTCCCAGCACCTTTCCTACTTCATTTATTCTAAACTTCACTTCTGCATCTATTCTTCCATCCACAGCAACATGTGACCCTAGATATTTAAAACAATCTACCTCCTCAAGCAACTCACCATTCAAAACTATATTCATCCCCCTACCATCTATCAACCTCGTACACTTCATCACTTTACTCTTATTCTCATTTACTTTCAAATTCCTCCTTTCACACACCCTTCCAAACTCCTCTACCAACTGTCTCAATCTCTCCTCTGAATCAGTCACCAGTGCAGTATCATCTGCAAACAGCAGCTGCTTCAGATTCTAATCTCCACCATCAACATTTACCAGACTCAGACCACCTAAAACTCTTGCATTCACCTCCCTTACAACACCATCCATGTAAATATTAAACAACCAAGGTGACATCACACATCCCTGTCGCAGCCCCACTCTCACGGGAAACCAATCACTCACAGCATTTCCCACTCTTACACATGCTCTACTATTTACATAAAAACTTTTCACCCCTTTTAGTAACCTACCATCAAGTCCATACAATCTTAAAACAGTCCACAAAGCCTCCCTATCAATTCTATCATACGCTTTCTCTAAATCCATAAATGCCCAAAACACATCCTTGCCTTTCGCTAAATACTTTTCACACACTTGTCTCACAGCAAACACCTGATCAACGCATCCCCTCCCTCTCCTAAAGCCACACTGCTCATCACTAATCACTCCCTCTGTACCCTCTCTAACTCTCATAATTAACACTCTACCATACACCTTACCTACAACACTCAACAGACTTATACCCCTAAAGCTAGTACATTCATACTTATCACCCTTGCCTTTATACAACGGGACCACACAAGCACTTGCCCAGTCAATTGGCACCATACCTTTCTCAAAGCACACATTCAACAATCTTACTAACCAGTCAACAATAGTCACTCCACCACCCTTCAGGCATTCCACAGCACACCCATCCATACCTGCAGCTTTCCCTGTTTTCATCTCCTTTACTGCCTTCTCCACTTCCTCCTTCGTGATCAAAGAATCATTCAACTCTCCCAACACATTTATTCCTTGCACCCTTCCATCCGCCACAATCTCAGCCACCCTTTCCTCCTCTACATTTAATAATCTTTCAAAATACTCTGCCCATCTCTTCCTTACTGCATCCATCTCAATTAACATCCTTCCATCCTCTGCTTTTACTCATTCTTCCTTCCCAGACTCTCCCTTTCGCACCCTTTTCACCTCCTTCCAAAACATTTTCTTATTCTGTTGAAAATTCTCTGTCAGCCGCCTACCCCACCTCTCATCTGCTGTCACTTTAGCATCACGCACAGCCCTTCTCGCTCTATTCCTCTTTTCCTTATACCTTTCATATGACATCTCATCCTTCCTCTGCAGCCACACTTCATATGCACGTCTCTTCTCGGCCACAGCCATACTTACTTCCTCGCACCACCATTCACTTCCTTTTCTTACACCACCACCACCCACACGTCTCACACCACACACCTCTTCTGCATGCCCCACCACAGCACTCTTAAACAACTGCCATTCCTCCTCCACGCTGCCATTTTCCCGATCTTTCACTGCGCTCCACTCATCTTTCAATTTCTCCTGATACTCTATCTTTTTCTCTCTTTTATCCAACTGACTCACTTTCAAAACCTCCCTGCCACACCTAACCCTCCTAGCTCTCACCCATCTCTTACCTACTCTTAACTTTCCCTCCACCAGGTAGTGGTCAGACATACCTCCACCCTCCCCTCTTAGAACTCTCACATCCAACAATCTTCCTATTACATTCCTAGACACAACCACATAGTCCATCAAAGCTCTATCAACAACCCTTCCACCCTCCTGTCTCACCCATGTATACTTATAAATATCTTTCTTCTCAAACAGCGTATTCCCAATCACCATCTCTCGCTCAACACACATCGCTATCATTCGTTCCCCATTTTCATTTCTTCCAGGCACACCATGCATACCAACTACGCCTTCATCTGCTACATTTCCCACTCTAGCATTCAGATCTCCCATCATTACCACATTCACATTCGCTCCAAAACTCTGCAGACACTCATCAACATCATTCCAGAAAGACTCCCTCTCTTGTTCATCCCTTTCACTACCAGGCCCATATGCACTCACAAACACCCACAACTCACGTTCAAATTTCGCTTTTTCCGACACGCGTCTAAAAGTTAATCTCTTCAGCCCAAGGACGTGATTTGTCTTTTCTTCCTTTCTTTCTGTATTTTTTACCTGGCCCCGAGGCTACTACTGAACCAAGGCGTGGGCGTGTGTTAGTGGCGTAGTTAATAAATACTTTATCTAACACCTTTATGTCAAACAGTCTCTCCTGTGTACAATAAAATCACCCGTAAGTATTAAGAATATAATGATAACAACGTCAAGGTAGTGCAGAGGATAAGATAATTTATACATATACTCTGCCTAACAGTTAACTCCTTTACTATGATGCCTCCTTTACTCTTTTGTTAGTGATATACACACCAGTAAAATATAATGTACCAAGCAACTCTAATAGTAAAGCAATTAATTAAAATATATCCAGCCATTCGGTTCCAAGAATCTATTATAAGAGAAACAGATCCACTAAATATAATAAGAACAAAACACATCCTCAAGCTATACGGCTGAAAAAATAAACTAAAATAAAATAAAACTCCCAGACAGTGATTTATGATAAAGAATAACTGATAAGGAGACTTGGTTATGGTATTAATGGTTCTGATAATTTGTAAACAACACTCCTGCCCTGCCAGCGATGGAAATGACGTCACGTGATTACAGACACACACACAGGCAGATAGAACAGCAGAAATAGAACGAAATTTTGTGTTTAAACAGTGATGAAATAAAGGAATAATAACTTAAGGCAAAGGAATGTGCAATGAGAGAGAGAGAGAGAGAGAGAGAGAGAGAGAGAGAGAGAGTGGGGCTGGAAGGATGAGAGTTGAGGGAAGCAGAGAAAAAAATAAGGCAGAATGGCAGAACAGAGAACGGAGAGAAAGGACGGAAGGTGGGGAAGGGAGAGGAGAGAAGGAGAGAGGAGGGAGAAATGCGGTTCTGAGAGGCAAAAGTTGATAAATGGTGAATGGAAGCAATCGGCTGTAAGAGAGGAAGGGTGGGATGGATGGTAAAGGAGAGAGAGAGAGAGAGAGAGAGACTAAGTTAAAGGAAAAGAGGGGGATCGGAAGGATGAGAGGTGAGGAAAGCAGAGAAAAAAAGAATGAGAACACAGAATGGTAGAAGAGAGAACGGAGGGAGAGGGAGGAAGGTAGGAAAGGGAGAAGAGAGAAGGAGAGAGGAGGGAGAAAAGCGGTTCTGAGAGGCAAAAGTTGATAAATGGTGAATGGAAGCAATCGGTTGTAAGGAGAGAGGGAGGGTGAGATAGATGGGTAAAGGAGAGAGAGAGAGAGAGAGAGAGAGAGATTGATTTTCATCATATTTAAGGGGTTAACGTGGGATATATAATACAAACTTCAACAACTGACCTTCCATACTCTTTTTTCTAGCCCTCCTTACCCAGTCACACACACACACACACACACACACACACACACACACACACACACACACACACACACACAACAATCGCCTCTGGGAGTGGCAAAAATAAAATATAAAAGAAGTTATGGTAATGAAGGTTTCCATTCTCTACCCAAGTCTGTTTGCATCCCAAAACAGAAAACAGGGACCTGGACTGTAGGTGGACGGTTGTGCATGATAATCCGAGGGAATGTTTGGTTGTGTTTGTTGTGTTTTTCGCTTGTATATATTTATGACTGTGTGACTGTACTCTGGCCGCATTATACTGCCGGAGTATGTTGAGTTCAGGTTCGACACTTGTTACTTCTCCCGCATTCACTTCATCACCATCTAATTCGTCTACTGTCCTTCTCCGGCCTTCTAACTTGGCCACAAATATCACAACAGGTGTTTGTCCTGTCACTCACGCTGACGAGGTAGTACAGGAAAAATTTATTCAGAAAAAAAAAGTACAGGTGGAATTTGTAGTCAGCCTCTTCACAAATCAGCTGGTAACATTGTGCTTTGTACTCCTCACAAATCAGCTGGTAACATTGTGCTTTGTACTCCTCACACTAAATAAATTCTTTGTATCCCTACACAAATTATCCACAACTCTTGTACCATTTTGTACCCTGGTACTGAATTTCGTCTTTGTATTCCGTTGCAGCCACCCACCACCGTGCCTCTGCAATCAACGCTGCCCCTGTGGTGACCCGGGCGGTGTTCAGGCCGCGTGTAAACAACAGCAGGTGGTCGCCCCGGCAACGTAAACAAAACCCAGCACCAGGATTGGCCCACGTGACATGACTACACCACACCTCTGACCCAATGGCCACACTAACGTTATACTGTATAGCGTATAATTTGTATATTGGTCCATGTGTCTGTATGTTTGCCGTCTAGTTCCATTTTAGGCCATTAGAGGGAAAACCAGGTAAGCGTCATAAAAAGAAAACAGAGAAAAACGCTGTTAAAGTTTGTGTACATTAAATATGTCATAACTTTTCAACCAATGAAGATATTCTGCTCTTGTTTTTTTTCCATGTAGCCTAATTCATCTACTTTTCCGTAATGATACTCAGACGCTGATAATTAGTGGTATTTTAAATGAAAAAATTCAATAACATCTTCTTTCTCCTCTTGTTAGACAACAATCGACGACAAAGTAGCAGTACTTTTACCCATAATATGTGTTATTGTAGGTCAGCTATAAGATATTGAGACTGAAAATATGTCAGTAGGTAAGTAAGGACATGTGCCTTTATGGTGGTGTCATAAAAAAAAGCTTGGTGGTATGCGTCGAGCCACGCGATTGGCGCGTCTTGCAGCCACCTCCTGCTGTGTGGCGCTCGCCTGGTTTTCCCTCTCACTCTTAGCCTCACATACATGCGGCTTACAATAAGTGCGTGTTTTGACATGAATACTATGGTAAAATCGCCTTAACTCAAGTAGGAAAACCGGACATGATGTTGGTTTCCAAGGATGCAGTACTTGGGAGAAGAAAATACTAAGCCAAAATGGACCTAATGGTAATGTCATGGAGTGGTTGGCTATCAATAGCAGTACGGTCGTTCACAGCCCTTTAAAAATCGTAATTTTCAACCATCTTAGGGACATCTTTTTCACTTAAACCCTTGTTGTAGTGGTAGAAGAGGATTTGGGGAATAAAGTGGTATATGTAACTCCGTTTCTGGCCGGGGTGGCGTGTAGTTGTGCACAAAAATACTGATTCACTTCAAGGTCATGAATTTATGGTAACGAGGATTCTAGAATATAACTGATGCCATATTCGGAGCCCAACATACTTTTCAGATTATTATGTAACGATTTTCATAATAGTTCGATATTATTGTCCACCACCGTCTCTACTGAATGTATGGTCTCTCTCTCTCCCTCTCTCATACACAGAGAGAGAGAGACAGAGAGACAGACAGAGAGAGAGAGTATATACTGCAGCGTAGGAGGAGGGGGGGAGGGGGTTGACTTTGAACACGCCAGGCCTGGGCCAGCTGCTGTGCTAAACACGTTCAAGACGTGATTTATGGATCCTGATGGGGAGCTGATGTGTACGGTCAAGTAACGCCATTTTTGTCACTGGGGAACTGATCCGCCCCATCCAATGATTTACACACGGGTATAAACACTGAAGGCTTTTGGAGTTGACTATAGGATGAAACGTGTAGGTAGCAAATTTTTTTTATGGAAGACATGCTCCTTCATTCTCTTAAATGTCCGCTCCGGGTGGAATCGAACCCAGGTGAGGAGGATTGATAGACACTCGGGCTGCCAGAGCCCCTGCTACATAGAGCTGCAGACCATAACCACCCAATTGTCCTTATTAAATTGTCGACATTAAATTAATATTGATACAAACGATACACACACACACACACACACACACACACACACACACACACAGCATGTGGGAACAGATGAAGGGAGATGGACAGCAGAATGGACTGCAAGGCTAACAAGTGGGGGAAGACGGATGGTGATGGTGAGAGGGAGAAGGGGAGGGAAGGAAGGTGGGGGTAAGAGTGGGTGAGGGGGAAGAGGGGTGAAGGGCTAATGGGTGGGGGTTGGAAATGAGGGGGAAGAACAGGGGATATGAGACCGTGAGGGGTGGGGTGGGTGAGTGGGGGTGAGGGTGGAATGGTGGGGGAGATGAGGGTGGGTGAGTGGTTGGTGGGGGACAGATGGGTGAGATGTGAAGGTGTTGGATGAGGGGACTCTGTCCTAAGCTGAATAAAAGGTTTAAGAGTAACACTGAAGTTTTACACACACACACACACACACACACACACACACACACACACACACACACACACACACACACACACACACACACACACACACACACACACACAATTCTCAAAAATATTTCATGTATTCTTCCCTCCGTTATTCTTTCATATCGCAAAAGATTTTCAGAAAAATAAAATAAAAAAGTTGTATATAAAATAAAAGTAAAAGGATGAATGATTTCAGGCTGCGCTTCACGCCTCGACTTTATCCCGGTGTTTTAATGAGAGAGAGAGAGAGAGAGAGAGAGAGAGAGAGAGAGAGAGAGAGAGAGAGAGAGAGAGAGAGAGAATTACTTAACCCCTTGCCTCCGGAGCCTTATTTTAATCAGGGTACCATCAGACAATTAACTTATAAATAGCGTATACTTATGGAGGGGTTAATGAAGGCTGCATCCAACCCATTATATTCCACACATCTCCTGTCAGCATTATAACATCGTGTGGCGGTAGCAAGGGGTAGCTATACATAATATCACTACACTGCACATGTTTACACAATTACATACCCTAATTACTGGATATTTATTTTTTATTATTACTATCACTATACGTGTTTACACAATTACATACCCAAATTACTGGATATTTATTTTTATTATAATTATCACTGTACTGTACGTGTTTACACAATTACACACCGAAATTAATGGGTATTTATTTTTATAATTGCTATGTCGTATCTTATTCTCTCTTTTTACCCCTATGTCTCTGTCTGTTCTCTGTCCCATTCATTATTTCTGTCCCTGTCTTTTCCCTCGCTTCTGTTTACCTTCTTTACCAATATTACCTTTTTATATCAGTTCTTCCTTCTTTTTACACCCTCCCTCTCTCTCTCTCTCTCTCTCTTTCCTATTTGCCCTGCCTCCCTCTATCATCACTATTGCCTCTCTTCCCTCTCTCTCCTCTCCCCTCTCTCTCCTCCGTCTCGCTCTTTTCTCTCCACTTCTCCCCTTCTGTGTTTGACTTTCTCTCTTCCCTCTTGACAAGGCTGTACAGTATTTCATTTATTATTTTTTATTAGCGCACTGTGTCTGTCTCTATCTATCTATCTACCCATCCATCCATGTCTATCTATTTATCTATCTACCTATTATCTATCTTCCCCAGCAAAAAGTTAGTCTGTATTAATGAGGCTGGTACAGTGGATAGTCAGTGATATACGCCTTGACTTATATGCTATCCTTGTCAGTTACAGAGTCTGAAATGGTCACAAAGACGACTACAGGTGTACAGGTAGAGAGGTGAGGGTGAGGGTGAGAGTGTGGGAGAAAAAGGAGAGGGAAGCGTGAAGGTAAGGTAGGCGAGGAAGGAGAGGTAAGTGTGAGGGAAGGGAACAAGGAGAAGAAGACGTAAGGTAGAGGGAGAGGGAGAGGGTGAGGGTGAGGTAAGAGGACGAGGGAGGTAAAATAAGGGCGAGGGAAAGGGAGAGGGTGATGGTGGTGGCGGCGTGTGTGGGAATATTCAACAGTGTTCTGAGCCCCACACCATGCCAGTGGGGATCTGTACGTATTTACCTGTGTGTGTGTGTGTGTGTGTGTGCGTGTGTGTGTGTGTGTGTGTGTGTGTGTGTGTGTGTGTGTGTGTGTGTGTGTGTGTGTAGATATGTGTCTGTGTGTTTGTTTGTGTGATAGACAGATAGATATATAGATAGACTGATAGACAGGTACATAGATGGATTGACGGATTGATCCATTATTCACTTTTTGCTATCAACAATTTTATGCAGCTTAGGAGACCCCTCGTAATGAAGCGGCTGAAGTGAGAGAGGTATGGAAGGTGGGAGTGCGTAGGTGTGGAGGGGAATGGAGAGAGTAGGAGGAAGGATGTGTGTGGGGGGTGGGGGGGTGGAGAGGTTGGGTGTGGTAGTGGTGGTGGTACAAAGGTCAAGGTTAAAACTGTTTACTGATACAATTTGGTCATCATGTATACAATCTTACTGCTGTCCCTGCCTTATATTTCCTATTTTTTGTATTGCTTTCATTTTCCCTCTCTCTGTACTTCAATTCCTCTCTCTCTCTCTCTCTCCTAATCTCCCTGCCTTTCTTCTCGTCTCTCTCCCTGGCAAACAAAGGGATATTTTCTATCAGTGAAGGCCAGACGGGAGGGAAGAGAAGAAGAGATGGCAGAGGGAGAAGAAGGAGAGGCAGACACGGAGGAGAAAAGAGGGATGGAGAGAAGTGGGAGAGGGAGAGGACCGGGGAAAAGAGGGGAAGGGAGATGGAGAGGGAGAAGGAATGGGAGGAAGAGATGGAGGAACAATGAGCGTCGTGGAGAGGAATGGAGAGAAGGGAGAGAGAAATGTAATAAGAGGACAAAGAGGAAGAAAAAAGACAAGAGAGGATCAGAAGAGATGGAGGGAAGGTTAGGGGTGAGGTGGGAGATAAGGAGTGAGAGACAACAGAGAATAAGGGACACAGAATGATATAGAATGGAGGAGGAAGAGGTTGGGTAATAAGGAAAAGAATAAGGCGACAGAAGAACAGGAAGAAAAGAAGGAAGAAAGAGAAAGAAAAGAGTAAGAAGGGAAAAGGAAAAGACAAAGGGAAGAAGGAAGAGTAAGATAAAAAAGCTAAATGAAGAGGAGAATGGAAAAAGAAACATAATAAGAAAAACAATATGGCGGGAAGGTGGATGAGGAGAAGGATGAACTGAAACGAAGACGAGAAGGAATAAAAAAGACAATATAAAAATTAGGGAAAAGGAAAGAGAGAGAAAAGGAAGACATACGTTGCTGAGGGGAAAAACAGATAGAAAGATAAAGAGGAAGAAGAGGAGCGGGAAAAGGGAAGAAGAGAAAAAGGTGAAAAGAAAGGAGAGGGAGGAAAAAGAAGAAAGTTTAAGAGGAAGATTTGTAAGATGAGGGGAGAGACGAACAAGGAGGAAGAAGGAAGAATGAAGAAGAGATTAAAATACGGCAGAAAGACGAATAACTTAAGAGAGAAGGAAAGAGTAGAACTGAAAGGAGAAGGAGAGAAGAAAAATAAGATGAAAGTCGAGGAAAAGGAAGAAGACGAGAAGAAGGGAAAGCCAGAAGGAGGAAGGGACAGGGGAAGGGACAGGAAGAATAAAAGCCTGGCTGTCTAATGAAATTCCTTGGTGTGTTTTCCTCCTGATTGCTGACACCCCCCCCCCTCGCTCTCTCTCTCTCTCAATTTAATCTTCAAAATTTTATCACTCATTAATTACTCTCTCTCTCTCTCTCTCTCTCTCTCTCTCTCTCTCTCTCTCTCTCTCTCTCTCTCTCTCTCAATTCAATCCTAAAAATTTTATCACTCACTAATTACTCTCTCTCTCTCTCTCACCAAGGGTAACAACACTTCCCGCCAAAACTTACGCCAACTTTAAGTGAATCAGGGACACAGGGAAAATTACTCTGTCTCCAGCACCCTAACTTTTGCCATCTGCTGAGAGAGAGAGAGAGAGAGAGAGAGAGAGAGAGAGAGAGAGAGAGAGAGAGAGTCTAGACAATGAAAAGTTTTGTTCCATTCTGGCTTAGTAAGAAAAGTAAGATGGGGAAAGAAAAATATGTGAAGTTGTGAGATTATGAGAGGCAAGAGTTGTGCCTTGCATGTGGAAGGAAATTACTTGCCCACTCTCTGTCTGTCTGTCTCTGTCTGTCTGTCTCTCTCTCAATATGGAGTGCCAGGGTGCGTCAGTTTGTGTGTGTGTGAGTGCGTGCGTGCCAGACCTCCAATATCCTGCCACCAACACCAATTACAAAAGTTAAAACCCATGAACTGAGTCACTGGTGTGTGTGTGTGTGTGTGTGTGTGTGTGTGTGTGTGTGTGTGTGTGTGTGTGTGTGTGTGTGTGTGTGTGTGTGTGTGTGTGTGTGTGTGTGCGTGCGTGCGTGCGTGTGTGTGTGTGTGTGTGTGTGTATGTGTGTGTGTGTCAGAATACATGCCATCGCTATGAGGTGAGTTTACCAACAAATGCACACACACACAAAAAAAAATTATATTAACATCCACGACGCTTTGGAATTAAGTCCCAGGCATACGGTCGCGTCCACACCACATGCCTGCGGGTGAGGGCGAGTTTGCATCTGTGTAACCCGCACAGTGACTCCAGTGAACGCGGGCGGGTGTGGGTTAGAACTTTATGTATTTCTTCGAAGCATAACTACCACCAGCGAGACCAGGCACTTGGTGTGAACGGAGCCTTAGACACACGCAAATCAGCAGACGAAAGCGTTACCACTGGACCATCGTGGCTCCCAGGTTTGTTGGCGGAAACAGAGGTAAAGTGCAAAACAAAAAATGGGTGGAAGGTCGCAACACCCAATTCCATTTTACACCACTGGAGTTGTAAGGGCCCGAGGCTCGGCTACCGTAGTGTAGTTCAGTATATTTAAGCGTACAGTAGATGACCAGTCTTATTCCCTTGGTGGCGTTACATGAAAAAAAGAAATAATAATAACTTTGTTGGGGCTGAATCATATGCAAGGCCGCAACGTGAGCGGGGCGTTCTAACCACTACACCACCAGGCGCCATACGGGTGATCAAGTATGTGTGAGAATGAACGAGGGAAAAATGTGAGAAGATTAACGTCTGCTGGCAACTGGAGGGTCACTAAAGCAGCTCAGTTTTTGACTGAGAACCAATCACCCCCTAGAATGTAACAGGCAACAACCGTCCAATGTACATCCAGGTCCCTACTTGTACCGCTGAGTGTGAAGGGACAATGCGGGGGGGGGGGAATAAACTCTGACCAAGATACAGACCGGATGGAGAATCAAACTTGGGTTCAACCAGCTGGCAGGTGGAGGTGCTAACCAATACACTACTGGCTCCACAAACTCGGGTTCAACCAGCTGGCAGGTGGAGGTGCTAACCAATACACTACTGGCTACACAAACTCGGGTTCAATCAGCTGGCAGGTGGAGGTGCTAACCAATGCACTACTGGCTACACAAACTCGGGTTCAACCAGCTGGCAGGTGGAGGTGCTAACCAATACACTACTTGCTACACAAACTCGGGTTCAACCAGCTGGCAGGTGGAGGTGCTAACCAATACACTACTGGCTACACAAACTCGGGTTCAACCAGCTGGCAGGTGGAGGTGCTAACCAATACACTGCTGGCTACACAAACTCGGGTTCAACCAGCTGGCAGGTGGAGGTGCTAACCAATACACTACTGGCTACACAAACTCGGGTTCAACCAGCTGGCAGGTGGAGGTGCTAACCAATACACTGCTGGCTACACAAACTCGGGTTCAACCAGCTGGCAGGTGGAGGTGCTAACCAATACACTGCTGGCTACACAAACTCGGGTTCAACCAGCTGGCAGGTGGAGGTGCTAACCAATACACTACTGGCTACACAAACTCGGGTTCAATCAGCTGGCAGGTGGAGGTGCTAACCAATGCACTACTGGCTACACAAACTCGGGTTCAACCAGCTGGCAGGTGGAGGTGCTAACCAATACACTACTTGCTACACAAACTCGGGTTCAACCAGCTGGCAGGTGGAGGTGCTAACCAATACACTACTGGCTACACAAACTCGGGTTCAACCAGCTGGCAGGTGGAGGTGCTAACCAATACACTGCTGGCTACACAAACTCGGGTTCAACCAGCTGGCAGGTGGAGGTGCTAACCAATACACTATTGGCTACACAAACTCGGGTTCAACCAGCTGGCAGGTGGAGGTGCTAACCAATACACTGCTGGCTACACAAACTCGGGTTCAACCAGCTGGCAGGTGGAGGTGCTAACCAATACACTGCTGGCTACACAAACTCGGGTTCAACCAGCTGGCAGGTGGAGGTGCTAACCAATACACTACTGGCTACACAAACTCGGGTTCAACCAGCTGGCAGGTGGAGGTGCTAACCAATACACTGCTGGCTACACCAAAGACTGGTTAGCCTAACACTGTATAAATTCACCCCTTCAGTCCCATGACGTGTTTTGTTGTTTATTCTGCTAAAATACACTAGGTTTAATTCCGCTAAGGATAAAACTGTGGTATTGGAAGGGTTAAAACAAAGCAACAGCTCACCTGCCCCTGATCACCAGTGTCGGCCAGTCTGAACAAGGGCCTTGGCTGACACAACTGTACCGACGACCAAACCAAGCCACACATCTGGCCACCACAAGCTACTCTACTACCATTGCTGCTATTACTCTCTCTCTCTCTCTCTGGTGTCTGCCACACAGTAATCACTCAGGGTGTTTATGGTGGGAGATTCTCTAAACACACGCTTGAATTCTAATAAGCCACTTGAGGGGAAAGGAAGATAAGGGGATGGGGAGGAGGGACGGAAGAAGAGAGGAGGATGAGGAAGGGGTGTGGGAGAGGAGGGGAATGGGGAGTGAAGTGTAATGGAGACTGGAGGCATGGAAAGGAGATAAGGGGAAGAGAAAGAGGGTGCAAGGGGGAAGGGAGACGGTAGACTTTGAGGAAACAGAGGAAAGGAGTGGAGAGGAAATACGGAGAAGGGAGGGAGGAGAGAAGACTTGAAGAGATGACGAGATAGAGGATAGAAGGAGGAGAGAAAACTGGAGGAGATGATAGAAGAGAAGAGGAGAGGAAAGGGAGGGAGTAGGAGGGAGGAGAGAAGACTGTAGGAGATGATAAAAAGGAAGAGGAGAGGGAGGGAATGGGAGATTGGAGAGGAGAGAAGAGGGAGAAGAGAGGGCAGGTGTATGGTGTATAGGAAATACGAGAGGGAGGGAGATACGATGAATGGGAAAATAATGGTTGATATATGCCAAAAATGTCCTTCAATGTACTAGCATATTATACTGAACAGCACAACTCTGATTATCGACATTACTTATAAAGAACAACACAATGACATTTTTATACCTATTTCAAAAACCGTATACGATATTGCTGGAATAATAAATTTTTAAAAGAATGTGACGCACTGTACTATCGAGTGATGAATTACTATATCAACTATGAATTGTATATAGTGATGGATTTTTTTCTTTTTCTGGTGGTGGGTGTGGGTATGGGCGGGAAGGCAGCCAACCAACATGGCGTCAACACAACACAGGACGGCCAATCAGCGAGTTTTACGGTGGTATTCTAAGTGGCGTGGGACTTACCTTAACATCCACTCCTTAGCGATTTACTTTACACATAACACTTCAGTATAATCCTGTATTGTATTGATTCAAACCACGCCTATATTAAAGCGACTTACAGAGCATGGAGGAGAATGTGTAAAATGCAAAGCAAATCTCTAAGAAGGAATTACTTTGAAGGCTACGCAACTTAGGATATGATGGAAAGAGGTGCGACGAGGAGTGGTACGGTGTTTTAGGCTGGGTGTTGTAGTGGTTGTAGTAGTTGTGGTATTAATATAATTATTTAATAATAATGATAATAATAATATTACTATTATTATTACTTTTATGTGTCCGACTCTGGGCAAAGGCTTCAGGGCCTATATCTCGGGGGCAGTAGCCTATCCCAAGGCCCAGTAGTCCTCCTACACCTCCACATGTCACCACTTCGGCACTAACACCCACCGTCCATATTGAATACATGCTAGGGCTGTCTCATACAGGACTGGTGTATTGGTATTAGCAGGGGTATTTTTACGACATGCCGGCGGGTCTTCTGGTAGATCAGGAAAGTCTGCTTTTATGAAATTCAAATCCTTAAATTGTTCCCTGCCCAAGCCGGGATTCGAACCTGCGTCCATCAGGACTGCAGGCTGCCACTCAACCGATTCAGCCACCGCCTCCCTCAATTACTATCACAACACCGTCTCCTTAAGCGGCACCCTAGCACATTATTTGTATTGTTAACGTGTGTATAAAGTATAAAAGCAATGTCAGTATTAAAGTGTAATATGTGAACAGCATTTCATAGTACTGGAATATACTGTGTAGCAAAAATTGCCAAGGAATAGGCACCCAAGCCCTTAATGTGTTTTTGTACCCCCTCCCCCCTCGCGCGCGCGCGCGCGCGCGCGCGCACACACACACACACACACACACACACACACACACACACACACACACACACACACACACACACACACACACACACACAGTTTCTGCTCATTTTCTTACGCTCTCTCTCTCTCTCTCTCTCTCTCTCTCTCTCTCTCTCTCTCTCTCTCATCAGAAGCTACGTTAAGCTATTTCTATTAAACATTTTCTTTCTAAATGTCAATAAAATCGGTGGTAAGTATCAGGCGTCACCGCCACCAAGGCGTCCTGGTAGTGAAGGGGTTAATGGTGCCGGGATAAGCACCAGTAGACAGCACCAATACACCCCTTCAAGACCACCACGTCTGGCAATAGTGCACCAACACATTATTATTATTATTATTATTATTATTATTATTACAGCACCAGTAGACAGCACCAATACACCCCTTCAACACCACCACGTCTGGCAATAGTGCACCAACACATTATTATTATTATTATTATTATTATTATTATTATTATAGCACCAGTAGACAACACCAATACACCCCTTCAACACCACCACGTCTGGCAATAGTGCACCAACACATTATTATTATTATTATTATTATTATTATTATTATTATTATTACAGCACCAGTAGACAGCACCAATACACCCCTTCAACACCACCACGTCTGGCAATAGTGCACCAACACATTATTATTATTATTATTATTATTATTATTACTATTGTTTTTGTTGTTGTTATAGCACCAGTATACAGTACCAATAGACCTCTTCAACACCACCACGTCTGGTAATATTGCATCTGCACATTATTATTATTATTATTATTATTATTATTATTTTACTACTACTACTACTACTATTTTTACTATTATCATTTATTTATATATTTACTGTTGCCATATACCTAACAAAGGGACCTGGTAAGAGCAGCACAGGACGAGTGATTAGGGGAGTTTGTGAGGCCATTACTGCTGAATGTGGCCACCTGGGGAGAGGAAGGGGAGGTGGTGGGGGGTGGGGGTGGGGTGATTGGTGTGGGTGGGGGTGGGGAGGTGGTGTGGGTGAGGGAAGGGAAGCTCGTGTGGGTGGGGGGTGGAGGGTTGGTGTGGGTTGGGGAGGAGATGGTGTGGGTTGCGGAGGGATGTGTGTGTAGGGGGAGGGAGTTGGTGTGCGTGGGGGAGAGGGGGTGGTATGATTGGGGGGGAGGAGGATGTCTTTTGCCCATATTCTCGTAAAGAATTATTAGCAGTTTCAGCTTAGGATATAAAATGACGACTAACTTTGACATCAAAGGTGTGTGTGTGTGTGTGTGTGTGTGTGTGTGTGTGAACCTCCAATACGGCCAATAAATTTTTAAAACATCATTCAGGCTGAAAATAAAAAAATGCTGTTTTTACGTATTCATGAACTGGCGATTAAATGTTTTCCAATGTGCTAGAGTTAGTTTTAAAATATATCAACAGAGAGAGAGAGAGAGAGAGAAAGAGAGAGACAGAGAGAGAAAGAGAGAGAGAGAGAGACAGAGAGAGAGAATAAATAAGGGAACATGAAAGGAACAGAAGGTAAACCAATAAACAATAACAAAAGCGAGTGTTGTCCTGCACTAAAGCCAATCAACATACTTATATGAGTTAATAAGTAAATGCTAAACAGGAATATACATCACAGGCCTAATACTGGCTCCTTAAGACAGTACAAAGAATATGTAATCCTTAGACATCACACAGCCAAGAGCCTCAGAGGTGTTCCATTATGTTTGAAAAGATGGCAGGTCGTCTCTCGTGGCCAAAAGACTCTTGGACAGTACTGCTGCAGAGTGTTTTGAAAGGAACGGCTTTAGAGGCTTATATTTCTTTATCTGTTGATCAAAGTTCCAACTATGATTGTTTAAAAGATGCCATTCTCAAAGCATATGAACACGTGCCAGAGGCATATAGGCATAAATTTAGATCCACCTTTAAACAGAAAGATCAGACTCATGTGGAATAACTGGAAATTACTCACAGACCTGTTTGATCAATGGTTGCATTCTAAGAAAGTTGATGATTTCTGTAAACTTAAAGATTTAATGATCTTGGAGAACTTCACTTGTAAGATAGATAGGGATGTGGTTACATACCTAGTGGAGAAAGATTTAGATACCCTAGCTAAGGCTGCTGTTGTAGCAGATAACTATAGTATAATTCATAAGCATGAACCTAAGCCTCAGTTATTTGTTAAGGGTAGGAGAGTAAACCAACCAGTTTTTATTTTTTTTTAACCCTTCTTCTGGTAAAGGCAAGTTAATGTCAAGTGACACTAGTGGGAACACTGCAACCCCAGAGCATGTTAGTTCTACGAAAGTAAGTGAGGACAGTGTTGCCAGAGGGTCAAGAAGAAGTGTCAGGTTTTGCCCCTATTGCCAGAAAACGGGGCACTTGGAGGATTGGTGTTGGAAAAACACAAGGGAAAAGTTCTAATGTGAAACCTATTACTTTGGTAAACTCTTGGAGATTTTTTTACACCAACAGAGAGCAGCCACCCACAGATATTGTTAGCAGTAGTCAGACACAACCCCAGCAGGTGCATATTGTTGATAAGGCTAAAGTGGAGCCGTCAGTGGTGGATAGGCAGACTCCTGTAGAGCCATTGTTAGACACTAGTAAGACTGGGGCAGTGCAGCCGTTAGGTTCAGAAGAGAGTGGTAACTAGGCTTCATCAGAGTGTCCTCCCCCAGGCAGTACTCAAAGTGACTCCTCCCCAGGACATTTATTTGCTAACTTTATTTCTAAGGGGTTAGTTTCAGTTGATGGAAAAGGTGGTAAGGAAGTCACTATACTTAGAGACACAGGAGCTGCACGGTCACTAATGTTGAAGGGGATTGTTGATGTAGCTGACCCTAAGGAATGTGTCTTGCTGCTGGGTATAGCTGAGTTTGTATCTGTTTCCCTAGTTGAGGTGAAGCTCCAGTCAGGTAGTTACTGGTTCAGTGCGTGTGGGTGTTGTTGACCAGCTTCCTGTACAAGGGGTCACTTTCCCTTTGGGTAATGACTTGGCGGGAGGACAGGTGAGTGCTGTTCCCTGCATGTCAAAAACTCCCCTGAATGAGGATAGGACTGAAGAGTTGGAAGATACATGTCCTAAATTGTTTTCACATGTGCTGTAACTAGAGCTATGACGGCAAAAGCCAGCCATGAGAACACTGACAGTAATGACACTGGCAATGCCGATGATGATATTGGGCTTGGTGATACCTTTTTCGCCCAGTTAAATGACTCAGAGGCTGATGATTCTCCCCAGACTGATGCAAGTGCAAAGCTAGTTGATGTGCAAAGATCTGACCCAGAGATTGCCAGTTTAATTGACTCAGCAATTAGGCAAGACTAATGTGAGTCTGAACTGACAGAGTGTTATTATTTATGGCCAAACAAAGTGTTACTGTTCAGAAAAACCCTTAAGGAGTTAGGAATCTCCCAGATCACTTCCTCAGCATATCATCCTCAGAGTCAAGGTGCATTAGAGAGGTATCACCAAACTTTGTAGAGTATGCTCAGAAAACTATGTGTTGATGAAAAGGAATGGGACAAGTGTTTGCCTTTCCTACTTTTTGCAACCAGAGAGGCACCGAGTGAGTCCTTGGGCTACTCCCTATTTCAGTTAATCTTTGGCCATGAAGTAAGAGGTCCTCTTAAACCCCTCAAAGAACAATGGGTCAAGGATGATGACCAAATTAACTTGCCAGACTATGTGTCAAAATTTAAAGAAAGACTGGCCTATAGTATGGAAGTAGCCAGGGCACACTTGGAGTCCTCTCATAAGAAGATGAAGAGGTGGTATGACCACTCTAAGAAAGTTAGGCACAGAGTGTTTCACCCAGGCGATCAAGTTCTTGTCTTGCTTCCCATTCATGGTCAGCCTCTGCAGGCAAGTTTTGCACGCCCCTTATGCTTAGCGAGGAGAAGAGGGTAGGTGAAGTAAACTATATCATTTTAACCCCAGACAGGAGGAAGGAACGAAGATTGTGCCATATAAATATGTTGAAGGAGTACCACAGGCAAGACGTGGACCCCCCAAGTGCTGCATGCATGGCGTCGGCTGTCGAGTTTGCGGACCCCCCTATTGCTGCATGCATGGTATCGGCTGTGGAGTTGTCGGAGGACGAGGGCTGCCAGCTTTGACTTTGGACCAGATGACCAGTTGGAGAGAAAATCAGGAAGCTTGGAGTACACTGACTGATAAACTCTCCCACTTGACTGCAGAGCGGTGTGCTGAGCTTGTTGTCCTTCTCAGGAAGTTCCCTGATGTCTTCCGGGACACCCCAGGATGGACAGAAGTGGCACAGCACGACGTGGACGTTGGAGATGCCAGCTATGTAAAGCAGTCCCCCTACCAGGCTAGTCCTCAGATGCAGACCATCATTCGAGAGGAACTGAACTACACGTTGCAGGGGTTAATCGAGTCCTGTCAAAGTGAGTGGTCCTCCCCGGTCATAGTGGTTCCAAAACCCGATGGGTCACATCGTTTTTGTATTGATTATCATAAAGTCAACTCCCTTACCAAGACTGATACCTACCCACTTCCTAGAGTACATGATTGTGTGGACAGGATAGGCAGTGCTATGTTTATCACAAAATCTGATTTAATGAAGGGATATTGGCAAGTCCCACTCACAGAAAGGGCCCAATAAATTTCCTGTTTTGTGGTCGGTGGCAGGACTTACAAATGTAAGGTCAGGCCCTACGGTATGAAGAATGCTTCTGCCACCTTCCAAAGGCTGATGAATGATCTCACCGAGGATGCTGAGAATTGTGTTACTTATATTGATGATGTTATTTTTAGCAACACCTGGGAACAACACTTGAGCCGACTAGATGCCTTGCTTCAGAGGCTGTCCTCTGCTAATTTAGTGCTTAATTTAGCTAAATGTGAATTTGTGAGGGCTCGAATGCAGTACCTGGATTATGTGGTCTCTTTTGGCCAAGTGAGACCACCTGATGTTAAAGTTCAGGCCATAGTCAATTTCCCCCAACCCAAAACGTTTTGTCCTGAACTTCCCTGATCTTGTAGCTCCCCTCACTGATTCGTTAAGAAAAGGAGTCAAGTATGAGTGGAAGCCAGAATGTGAGGCAGCCTATTCTAAAGTCAAAGCCATCCTGTCAATTCACCCAGTGCTTCAAGCTCCCAATTTTGATAAACCCTTTAAATTAGCTGTTGATGCCAGTGGCCTAGGGGCCGACACCAGTTTTGCTTCAGGATAATGATCAAGGCTTTGAGATGCCTGTGTGCTATTTTAGCAAAAAGTTTAATAAGGCCCAGAGTAATTATTCAATTATTGAGAAAGAACTCCTTGCACTCATACTTGCCCTTCAACACTTCTCTGTGTATGTTGGTCCAGGGTCAGATGATGTTGTAGTGTACATTGATCACCACCCTCTGACATTTTTGTCCCGATTTAAGGACAAGAATCTTAGATTAAACCTGCTGGGCCCTATTTTTGCTAGCATACTCTCCCCTTGATGTAAGACATGTAAAAGGTGTTAGATATGTTTTAGCAAGTTACCTGTCCAGAACTTGATTGTACAGGAGATCCAGAAATTTCCACTTGGGAAATTTCTTCTCTCAGGAAGGGAGGTATGCTGGCGTAGTTACCCCAGTAGCGAATGGGTGAAATAGAAGATAAGATGATAATGGAAGGAGAGAGAAGCCAGCCGTTAAGAACATTCAGTCTTTTCTCTTATCAGCTTTGCTGCCTGCAAACGGTAACCCTCGTCCCCAGCTGTGTTAACTTAGTGGTCAACTGGACTGATAACACATCAGATGTTTTTCTCACAAATTAAGCAGAAAATTCCTCTTGTCCTTGAACTGTGAGTGTAGCTTATGGTATGGGAGGAGCTAAAAGAGATTATTTACCACTAGAAGCCTAGAAAGCAACATTTGCTCTGCCTTTTTAATGGCACGTCACTGGTCTTGTGTAATTTGTGTTACTTCGCCATTGGCTCCCCTTGGTAGCAGGTACCTGTATTGTATGGACAGAGATTATTTTTAAGACGGCCTAGTGGTTAATTAGCTGAGAAAGGCGGAGTAAATCTGCTTTATAAGGTCGAGTAAAATGTGAAGAGACACATTTGTCTCATTTTGTACACACATCCCTGTACACATTTTTGTCTCTTTTTTGTACAGACACACATTTAGTCTTATTTTGTACACACATTCCTGTACACATTTTTGTATACATTTTGTCTCATTTACTGTCATGTTACACTTTTGTCACATTGTGTTGCACTTTTCCCCAACACTACCCACTACGTGACTTTGATTACAAAACAAAACACACTGTTTGTGCACCATTTCCCATTTTGGTTCACTGCTCCATTTACACTAGTGTGTGAATTATATCTTGATTTAACCTTCAAAGTCTCCACGTTTCCTCGAGCTTTGTGAGTACTTAGCCTCCACTGAGTGTGTTATGGTTAGGTATTAACTTGTTTTATATTTGTATTCTGAGGTCTATATGAATCCTCCCTTTTGTAAAACGAACTCTGGTTTCTTCTTTGGTTGTGTATGTTATAGTGTACAGTAAAGTTAGTTTTCTTCCAAGTTTTACCTTATCCCTTTTGGTGCTTAATTAAGCGTTAAGAGTGCACCGTAATATACACGCACATAACAACAGCCACGTTTATTAATCCCGCAAGGGATGGCTACAAACGAGTCGCCTTCATGCCCTAGTGTCCTACGCCATCAGGCTGCCCTTTTTCCAACGCACCCCCCTCCCTCCCTATCATTTTTCTCCGTCCCATCCCTCCATCTCATCTTTGTTTTTCCCTTTCCACTCATCCTTTACCACACTCACAAGCATTTACTTAGTCAACCTCTCAATGGCCAAACCAACTCAGGTACAGCTCCGTTCACAAATTCGTACTACACCCAAGGTGGAAAGCACAAGTCTCGGTCCGCTCTTTTTGGACGACATGTTAATACCCCGAACTTCTCGACACCACGGAGAGAGAAACAAGTACCGAAGCAGTTTCAGTCACACAGCGAATGCTAAATTTGTAATGAAATGGATATTTACTTAAATATTGGCAAGTATTATTACAGATTAATGAAGGAAATACCTGGACATACGTGAAAACACGTATAAAAAAAACAATTTTGGGGAGGCGTGGCTCAGTCGGTAGAGAGGTGGCCTGCCGTTCTTACGGACCCAGGTTCAAATCCCCGCTGGAGCAGGGAACAGTTTAAGCATTTGAATTTCATTAAATCAGGCTTTAAAGATCTAGCAGAAGATACTTGACATGTCGTAAAAATACCCCCGCTAATACCAATACACCAGTCCTGTATGAGACAGTCCTAGCATGTATTCAATATGGATGGTGGGTGTTAACGCCGAAGTGGTGATATGTAGAGGCGCCACCACCTGCCACCCACCACAACCACCGACCAGCACCCCACCACCAACGCCACCGCCACCACCCACCAAAACAGCCGCTGTCACCACCCACCACCACCATCGCCACGCGCCAACAGCCACCATCCACCACCATCACCGCCGACGCCTAAACAAATCGCATATGAAGTCTACTTGAGCCGTCCTATTTGTGTGGAAGAATAGCCGTTCCCCATAGTTATTACGTGTGAGTGAACTTGCTTCTAGCAGGCGGTGGATAAGAAATAAAGATAATTATACGGATGTTTTCAAAAATCCGCATAGTTATCCTTCCTTGTGTATATATATATATATATATATATATATATATATATATATATATATATATATATATATATATATATATATATATATATATATATATAATGAGTAGGCTATAACGTAGATATAAGGAACAGAAGGCAAAATTTCATACCACTGTATATTATATAAAAAATATTCATTCATTCATTCACCATTTATAAACGCCATGTATCCCAGAAGGGGTGGCCAATGGCTTAGAGTTAATTGTTTTACAGGGAGGGGCACTAATCCTCCCACCAACCCCACTTGACACGTAGGGATGCCAACAGCATCTGGTGTTCCCAGGCAGTCACCCATCCAAGTACTAACCAGATAACGTTGCTTAACTTAAGCTGATCCTAAATAAGAAATGATAACTGTTGGCTAACTTTTCACATCAGTATAAGGTACAAATTCCCTCTTTCTCAATCACTGCTTGCAAAGCCTGTTAGGCAAAAGGAGCTTACAAGACCACAGACAGTCGTGTTTTGTTTCAGCAAAGGGATTCCCACTGGCCGATTACGTGGTTGAGCAGTCCATTTCTTGTCCTCTCGTCTCCTAGCTGCCAGGTATTAAAACCATTTCAGCCCTATATGTTCTGTTACAGTTACATCGGCCCTCTTGCCAGGCCAGTCTAAGAGCGGAAGTGTGTCCTGTCTCTGAAACCACTGCTGTACTACACGTGCGGTGTGGACGGGGCACCGGCCATGCATGAAAATAACAGGTCCATCTGAGGCACGGGAAACTCTTTGCCCGTAATGATGACAGGAAACATTCTCCAAGATATAGATGTATTGGTCAGCAGTAAAACTCCCCTCGTGCTGAACGTGTCACCCAGACTATGTAGAGTCAGGTATCCCCCAGATGTTACTGGTAACGTGACCAGATCGTGTTTCCTCACAAATGTTGACCCTCTCGTATCTGCATGTGGAATATATATATATATATATATATATATATATATATATATATATATATATATATATATATATATTTTTTTTTTTTTTTAAATTGTTGCAGCCATTTTGACAGAAAACTAGTTGATATCATGTCCCCCTGCCACACCATATATTATTTAGAATTCATTCATCAAATTTTTTTTGAGCTAAGGTTTCTGTGCAAATTAAACAGAGACAAATACTATAAGTAATCTTGTCTTTTTCCTGGGCAATTTGAACAGGATAAGACCCAAAATATGGAATTCTGATTCCTTTAGATGGCGGACCATATGTGTCTATAAAAGACTGGAGATGAAGGACCGGAGGGGTTTGCAGACTGCAGGGAAGACAGTTATATAATTGACCAGTTCCTATACATGAAGGTCTGAATATCGGTTTACTATTTTAACAGAGGTGGACTGTAAACAGATGACTACAACAAAGGCTGGAGGGGTGCAATATGAGTAGGGAATTTTATCAGTAATAAAAACGGTAATATCATATACCTGGTATTGTTTTTCCTCGAGCAGTGAACCCTGCCATGTGAGGTGGAGGAGAAACACTTCTCATCGATGAAGATGACGTGCGACCAAAAGTCTAGGTTTTCCTGGGAGCAGGGTTGAGCACAAAAACTAACCTCCCCACGCTCTGTGCTGTTGTGCCAAGTTTCTTCTTTTTTTTTTTTTTTTTTTAATGCAAGGAAGAAGGAACCAAAGGCCATGAGCCGGCAAGTAACAGTTCCCCTCCAAGAGAAAAACAAAATACAATAGAGAGCCAAATTCCAGATCCAATCATTTTGAGATGCCTGGACACACTGCGTTTGAAAAGCTGGAGATCATAGGCAGCAGGAAATACAGACAGAGGGAGACAGTTCCAGAAATGACCTGTTGCATAAATGAAAGACTGGGAGTAACGGTTAACTCTTGCATGGGAGAGTTGGACAGAAAAGGGATGAGAGTTTGCTGCCAGACGGAGTGCTACGCGCCTGTCGTAGAGGTGGAGGAATGCAAGCAGACAGTTCAAAGGAGCAGTGACCATTAAAGTAGCGATAGAAAAGAGATAAAGATGCAACAGTGCAGCGAAGAGACAGAGGTTGAAGGGAGTCAGTAAGAGGAGAAGAGTTAATGAGACAAAAAGCCTTTGACTCCACCCTATTGAGAAGAGCTGTATGTGGGTAGCCTCCCCACACATGGGGATTGTACTCCACACAGGGGTGGATAAAACCCCTGTATAGAGTCAACAATTGTGCAGGGAGTAAAGAAAGAGGCGAAGTCTACTTAGCACACCCAATCTCTTGGAAGCAGATTTTACAAGAGATGTAATATGATCTTTTCAAGATTAGTCCCGAATAAATGAAACCCCAAGCATGTTCAAGGATGATGCAGGATTACAGGTCAGATATTATTAAACATTAGTGGGTATACCTGTGGAAGATTTTGTGGGGTTAATAGGTGTAAGAACTGAGTCTTAGATGCATTAAAAACAACCATATTATTTTTACCCCAGTCAGAGATACGAGCCAAGTCAGACATTAGGTGTGCCATAGCCTCATCCCTTGTTTGTTGAAGTAACTGTTGAGATGGGCGTTGCGGGAACCGAGTGGAAAGGTGAAGGGTGGAGTCATCAGCGTATGAGTGGATAGGGTTAGATGTACAGCTTAGAAGATCATTGATGAATAAAGGAAAGAGAGTAGGTGATAGGACAGAGCCCAGAGGAACACCACTGTTGATAGATCTAGGAGAAGAACGATGGCCGTCTACAACAGCGGCTATAGAACGACCAGAAAGGAAGCTAGCGATGAAAGCACAGATAGAAGGATAGAAACCGTAAGAGGGCAGTTTGGAAATTAATGGTTGTGCCAGACTCGATCCAAAGCCTTTGAGATGTCAAGTGCAATGGCAAAGCTTTCGCCAAAGTCCCGAAAGGAGGATGACCAGGAGTCTGAAAGGTAGGTGAGAAAGATCGCCAGTGGAGCATCCCTGACGGAACCGGTACTGACGATCGGAAGAAAGGTTGTGCGATAGGAAAGATGCCTTAAAATTTTTCTGGTGAGAATTGACTCGAAAACTTTTGAAATACAGGACGTTAAAGCAATTGGACGATGGTTGGAGGATTTAGGAGTGGCACCATTCTTTGGGACTGGCTGAATGGAGAGCAAACTTCCAGCAAGAAGGAAAGGTACAAGGATTGACAGACGAAAGGCGAAGGAGTTTGCCAAGGCAGGGTGTAAGCACAGAAGCACAGTTCTTGAGAACAATAAGGAGGGACCCCATCCAGGCCCATGTGCCTTGTTAGTACTGAGGCCAGTAATGGCAGAAAAATACATCAACTGAAGAGACTGTAATGTCAGCCATAAGGAAGTCAGAGGGGGAAGAGATGGAGGAACAGCACCAGAATCGTCTAAGGTGGAATTGGAGGAGAAAGTCTGTGCGAAGAGATCTGCTTTTATCAGTAGAAGAAATAGCTACAGAACCATCAGAGTAGAATAGAGGAGGGAAGGATGATGAGGTAAAGTTGTTAGAAAGATTTTTGGCAAGGTGCCAGAAGGAGCGGGAAGAATTCGAGTTGGAGAGTTAGAGAGCATTTAGTATGGATGAAATTATTTTTAGTAGAGTGAAGAACAGACTTAGCACGATTCCAGGCAGAAACGTAAAGATGATGTGATTCAGGGTTGGGTTGGCTCCGGTACCTTTTGTAGGCCCTCTCCTTGTTACTTGCGGACAGCATTAGAACAAGCGTGATTAAACCAAGGCTTTCTTGCGTTAGTCAAAGGATATAGAGAAAGGAATGTATGCTTCCTTGCCCGAAGAGAATAACCTCCGTAATGCGCAAGGCACACTCAGATGGCTCCCGGTCATGGAAGCAATAATAATTCCAGGGAAAATCAAAGCAGTACTGCCTGAGAGGCCTCCCAGTCCGCGGCTCCAAAATGCCACAAACGACGTTTCCCTGGAGGGTCCACAGGCCGCACCAGGTGATAGGACAGGTTAAGGTAATAAGGTTGTGATCGGAGGAGCCCAACGGAGAGAAAAGATTAACAGAGTAAGCAGAAGGATTAGTTGTGAGGAAGAGGTCAAGTATGTTGGGGCTCTCTCCAAGGCGGTCAAGACACGGGTAGGGTGCTGTACAAGCTGCTCTAGGTCATTAAGGATAGAAAAGATGTAGGCTTGTTTTGGGTGGATCTGTGAAAGGAGAGGAGAGCCAAAGGTGGTGGTAGACATTGAATTCTCCCTAGAATGGAGATTTTTAGAGAAAGAGGAGAAATGGATAGGGTGTGTTCCATCGTAGAAGTAAGATAAGTCGAAGAATTTTTGATAGTCAGTAGAATTAGGGGATAAGTAAACAGCACAGATATATTTAGTCAGGGAATGACAGGAAGAAAGCTGAAGCCAGAGTGTAGGGAATTCAGAAGAATCGAGTTCAGGAACACGAGAGCGAGGAACAAGTCGTTGCGTATATATACAGAACAACCACCTTTGGCTTTGAAATGAGTATAGAGAAAGTAGGAGGATACAGAAAAGGGTTTGCTGTCAGTTGCCTCCAAGACAGCTGAGTCTCTGTTAGAAAAAGAAGGTGAGGTTTAGAGGAGGAGAGGTGGTGCTCAACAGAGCGAAAGTTAGAGGAAGGGCCGCGAATGTTTCAGAAATGAAGAAGAAGAGAGTCAGACAGTGGTTCCAGGGCACCTCGAGTCGTCACCAGGAGAAGGGCGGATGGTGGGGTCATTTATGGTCCCCCCTGAGGACTCTAAGAACTTGGTGAAGAGACGCCATTTTAAATGAATTTTGAATGGGAAGTGTAGTGTGTACTGTGCATGTAGTTTGGTGTAGATAGTTAGAGAAATTTGTACTGGAGAGCATGCTGGCTTTTTTTTTTTTTTCTCTCTGTGTAACTGAGACACTGAAAAAGTTCAGCAAAGGGGGGATGGTCAGGAACTAGTCCTGAGGGCTGATGAAACAGGAGCTCCAGCACTCCCTGTCATCAGCTTAAATCCCACCCTTGCTGGATTTCTATGGTGTATGCCAGGGCCATGCAGCCTTCGCCTGATAGTCAGTGCTGACACTTCTAAATGAAGACGTCCCTTATGGCCACCGCGTTCGTAGAAGGTGTTGCCTCTGCTGGTGCGACTACAGCAGCATATTCAGCCTGGGTGGTTCTTCGAGAACTTCCGTCCTTTCTATCAAGAAAGTATTCGCTATTATTAAATATGACACTAATAAAAATCAACGCCGGAAGCTGAGTTTGCAAACAACATTATGTATGCTTGTGTTAAAATAAATTATTTGATATGTAAATGTTGTTAAAAGGGCAACAGTTGTAATAAACAAATTGCTGTCTATAAAGCTGGTGGTGTGGCGAAGGTAACCTTTGCTGAAGGCAAAATATCCTAGTTTCACCCCGTTACTGCATGGGACAGCCCTGTAGAGGCGATTGCTTGCCTGCGGTTCATGGCTCAGCTCGTCCAGACAGACCAGGGTTACTCAACAACAACAACAACAACAACAACAACAGCCACATAAGGAGATGGGTATTGAAGTTTCGTTCTTTTGAATAATTAGGACTGATTTGTATGTGACCGTCATAGCTAAGTCAAAACCCTGTCAGTTCCTTCCAAAGAAACGTGAAACACACAAATATCCATTCCACTGAGATGCCCTTTTGTGTGTTTTAGAAATAATGTGGCACTGCATTGGAGAAAAAGACATGCTAAGACATTTCAACAAATAACCAGTCGTAACAAGAAAGGCAGATTACCAGTTAACTGTTGCATTACACATCGGGTGAGAGGGTGTGGCAAGGCTGGTCCCTCTTTTCCGTCACTATGGGGGAGAGATGCAAGCAGAGAATTCAGAGTAACTGTGGTGTGTGTGTGTGTGTGTGTGTGTGTGTGGAGAGAGAGAGAGAGAGAGGCCAAAGGGAGTCAGCAGAGTTAAGAAGAAAGATTATAAATCAGCGAACTATGTTTTAAACATGGAAAGTGTGTGTAATACGCATACTTTGGTCTTACATGAATCTGACATGGATAAGCTTCATCATCACAGAACAAAACCTTAAAGAAAAAGTACACTATGATCAAAATCATAATTATAGATCACTTTCATCAAGAAGCAAAAATATTGTCAAAGATCATATGAATACCAGAGACACACAGTGAATTACGTCAGCTCAGTGCCAATCCCACCCTTGCAATTCCATGTTGCATCACCATCAAAAAATAAAGAAACGAACAACTGCCAAACACAACATAGAGCATCTTGGAAACATAGCCCCTCTCCATTGAACAATACAAATCACAGATCTCCCAACACTGTAAATCACAGACACATTCAGTACAGAAACACCTAGCTGTTAGGCACCATAGCCATCCAAGCCCTTCAGCCAAACACCGTCCTTCGTAGACCACCACCGAACGTTCACACTTCAGAAAAGTTCCCTACCCAGAGAGACGCGAGCACACCTATACTCAATATTATTTTTACTGAGGCGAAAATGCACTTGACAGGTTGGTGTTGGTTGTCTGTATTCAACATGTGTGTTTTTCATGCTTATATTTGAAATATTTTCCAGGTAACGCCACGTTACTTGGTAATTATTTGAAAAACAACGATGTTAATCGGACATGTCGCATTCAGCCAGTCATCACCAACCTGTCAAGTGCATCTTCACCTCAGTAAAAAAAAAAAAAAAAAAAATGAGTGTAGTCAGACTGGGACGTGGTCACCACCGTTCCCTGCCACAGTTCCGACACAAAATACAAGTCACAAACAGAGTTGCTTTGCTCACACTGCAAGGCAGCCCCTGCGCCACAGCACATTCATTCACCACGTGCACATCACTGTTTGCAACACGGTCTTTCAATACAACCTCAACTTAAGACTTATGGATGCGACCTGTAGAATCTTCAGATTTCTACTGGGATAGCAACGAGATGAATCTGTGGTTGCAATAACAACAATTACAACATCCTAAACTTCGCCCACTTTCAAACTCGAATTTACTTTTTGACCACCTTATCAAGATCAAATTCTCTCTTCTTGATAATACCAACTATATACTTAAATGTTATCAACAAGCTTCCTCACACCAACAGTTTCTCAATTCCATAATATTCCTTCTTCAACCCATTTTACGCATTCCACACACATTCGAAGAGCAGTCCCATTTCCAATGCCCTTAATCTATAATTTTCGCCCTTATGCAATACTAAGAGTTTCAAGAGATTACACACACACACAAACACACACACACACACACACACACACACACACACACACACACACACACACACACACACACACACCCACACGCACAACCACACACCCACACGCACAACCACACACCCACACCCACACCCATACTTCCATATCCCCACCCCTACACCCAGTGTGGACAATGCATCATTGAACCGAAATCTGATATTTTGTGAAACACCAAGACAAAGTCCAGCAAACATTGGCTGGGAAAGTATCACGGAACATTATATATTGCATGTAAGTCATGTATTTACTAGGCATAATGAATATTCAGGTGTGAGGTGTGTGGACGTGAAAAAAGCAACAAAAGAAGTGAAGTGAACATCGGCCACCGTGCTTGACGCCGCCCACTGGCTCTGGCAGCCACTAGTAACTGTGGACGTAGTGTAGGGGATACCACAGCCATGGAAATAATGCATAATAATTTTTACTATTTTTACACCCTTTGCAGATTCTTTCCATTAGTCACCCACACCACGTCAAAAAATAAAATGGGAACGTTTATTATATACTCAGGATGTAATTTGCCACCCTCCCAAAAACTCATACTCAAGAACGTTGCAAACCCACTCCCACCCTCTGCCCCCTTCCCTGCGCTACTGTATATACCGTAGCTATTTTCACCTGAGAAATCTTCCATAGGGACCGAAAACTACTTTTAGTTTCTATTAGCACTGGAATATAATGAGGGAGCTATTGTTCACAATTATTCATTATTAGTATAACACTACTGTAATACAAAAGACTTATGACCGACGTTGGTACTGAAGGTTTGCCACTCTCCTCCCATCTCTTTATCCACTTCATTACAGTTTTTGTAGTGAGGCAAAGCTGATGCGCTATTGCCTTGATGGAAAAGCCATTATCTCATGTAGAGCGATGGTTTGACCTCCTAAGCACGAATTTGTCGTCTCGCCGATTCATGTCGACTTACTGGGGCACGTGAAGCCTATGAGCAGAGGATAGCCAAAACTCACCTCGGCTGAACCACACACTCCTTCCACACCCCAGAGAGAGAGAGAGAGAGAGAGAAACCGACGGCTATGTAGGGGAAATATCATGTAAGCTACTTCATCTTAAAACATGTGATTTCCATTATTCTTTAGACTCCACCAATCGTCTTCATCTAGTTTTGAGTATGAATATGAGTTTTAGCTCTTCAGATATTTCTTAAATGTTTGAAGATCTTGATTGCATACAATTATTTTTGGCTGCTTGGATTTTCCTTGAAGCTGTAGAACTGTTCATAGATACTGAGCTAAGATGGTTCGCTGAAACACTGCCCGTGTCTAGGGAGTAAGACATGATAACTCACTAGCACGCATAATTACATTGCTTCATAGCCGACCTTCTCATATTCTGGTAGGCTACGTGCTTTTTCTGCTATTTATTATTGTATTATATTTTCTGAGGCAGGCGAATATAAACATACTTTCATAATTAAATCAGCAGTAAGATCCAGATGATATCTACGAGTATGAAAATAACATTTTCATTTCATTTATGAGTTGGTAAGCGAATGACACTGCTTCGATACCTAACCAAATTCTGGATGCTCGTGGGAGGTTCGAAGCTGTAACCTGTCGCCGGGGAAGGGAGGCCGGGACTAGCGCTTTAAACAATGGGTGTAGTACGAACTTCTGAACGGAGCTGTACGTCTCTCAATGCTATCCAGCGCACCTGATTCCTAATATTGTAGGTTTTAAGTAGCAGGCATGTATAAATTGGCAGAAGTAACTGTTACAAAACAAATGGTTCATGGCAAGATATATCCTTTTTGATTGTGGTTTCTTATAGGTTTTTGGATGACCATTACAGAGGAAGAAAAGGAAGATGGTGCTGAAGACAGACACCTTCTCGGGGTGGTATCAATATGACATGGTGGTTCCACTGCCTGGATGGCTAATCGTTCCTTAGCTCCTCCTAATCCCTCGAAAGAAGGATGAGGAACTGTAGGAGATTAGCAAATTCAGCCTCCAGTCCACCGGGTTCATATCCAAATGAGCCTAGGGTCACAAAACATCAGAGGAAGACATGGTCACCGTTTAGATAATAGAGGCATACGGCACTGACCTTTGGAGCAAAATTTTAGTCCTCTTAGCATGATAATGTTTTAATATTTAATTTTTACTTCACAAGAGTGAACACAGTTAACTTAGACCATTGTGTTTATTGTTGTTGTTGTCAGGGCTAATTTGAAACTTGAACCCTACAGACAACAGGCTTAAGGTGCCATTCACATGCAGTCCATGATATTTCCTCGAGACAGGAAAGTAGTTTAGGAAATCTTAAAAGCCAGATAGTTGAGCCGACCGGTTTTATCAGTGCCATAACATGAAGACGTTCCTCTCTAGCACCTTTCTTAGTGTAGAGATTAGAAATAGCCTCCATAAACCCCCTCTGTCTAATTAACAATAGCAAGTTGAAATTATCGACATCGGTAATTTTAATAGCATCATCATCAATCGCATGTATAGGAGAACAAAAATCGTGTGAAAAATACCTTTAATATTTTAGCCAAGTAATTGCCGAACATCTCAAACACTGCAAAAAGGTGGTCGGTATTCGATGTTGTACTCATCATATTTACGGCAAAATCGAAGCATAATGTTGTTCAACAAGTACTTATAAAATCAAAGCAGTTTTCGCACTATATTATTCTATTTTAAACACGAGTTGAGCCAATAGAATATAAATTATTTATTGTTGTTGATATTTTGAACTTGGCTGTTAAAACTCGTAAGTGGTCAGTTACACGTTTTATTCTTGCTATAACCAGACGATCCTACAGTCTGCCTCCTTTCACCTAGTACGATGTTTCTCCAACTGGTGGTCCATGGTGACTTTTTAATTGGTCCACAGGACGTTCACTATATTTGGTATTAAACTAGAGACTGGTGCATATATTTTTTAAATTTATTGAAAATGCAATACGAAAAATTTTGTCAAAACAAATAATTGTCCATTCATTTTATTGTATTATTCCTATTTAAGAATATTTAAGAAAATATTTTTCAAACAAAAATGTTTGTTGTCTATGCTTTGTTTATCATTAATCAAAAATGAAATGCTCCACGATATTTCTCTTAATTGGGGTGGTGGTCCGTGGCCTGAAACGAGTTGAGGACCACTGACCTAGTAAAACTGGGCCACTTCAGTGCTTAGTTGTAGTTGTATGAATTTCACAGCTCCCTAGTTACAAGGTAGGAATGGCTCCCCTTGGTTGCTAATCGATATGTTTTCATTTGACGGAACTGGACTACTTTCTTCACTTAAGTACTAAGCCATTGCTGGATGAAATTCGTTGAACCTTAGTTCTGAGGTAGGAATCAGTCTCCTTGGTTACTAGTTGAATAAATCCTCTATTCTGACTACACGTGGCCATCATCTAAGCTGAAAGGAGTTTGGGAAATTTGTCATGTTAAATCAAATGGACTATGCTTAGCTTAATGAAACACCGAGATCTCGTGTTCTGAGCTGCAAAACGCCGCTCAGTATGCTTCCGGCAAGCCTTGTTCGGGGACTCGCCGTACAACCTCCATGACCTCGCTGACCTAATCAGTTTCTTGTCCCCACATGCTGTATCACTGACAAAAGTTTGCTCCAGGAAATCCATCAAGAGGTTCAGGAGACATAGCGCCCACAACAGTGAATAAGTCAACACCATATGACCTTGACCTTTGATCCTGTCAACAATTGATTCCTAATTAGTTCATTATCTCTTCATACTGCATCACTGACAAAAGTTTGGTGGAAATCCGTCCATGGGTTCAGGAGATATGGCACCCACAATAGTGTTATGGACACACTGACCCACGTACACACGCGCAGATAGACAGACCAGTCACTAAATGCCTCGTCTACCATATGAGGGCGGAGGTATAACAAGAACCCCTCTTGAGGAAGATAGATTCCCTCAATACATTAGGCACAAAACAAAGGTGTATAAGCGCGAAAAGTTATGACTCAGGGTTCATCTGGGAAACTTGGATCTTGGAAACAACTTGATCTGTTTGGAATTACTGCCCTCCCAATAGATTCCCCCCTCTCTCTCTGGGAAATATTTTCCCCCAGAGCTGTTGCGCTTTCTACTTTTAAAATAGTCGTCCCCTGGTTAGAGACCAGAGAAAAACCTGGGATCGTTAATATCTGTTCAAGCGGTTTTTAACCCCAGAAATTACGCTCTCTTTAATAATTCTTATTATTAATAACTTAAATGCTACTGCGTCTAACCCTCGTGGACAACTGTCTTGTAAATACACGTAATTATTTGGAAAGTTCCATTGACTAAACTGCGTCTGCACGTTAGATATCGCGTCTTGAAGATGAAACGCCTCACATGAAAAGCAGATGTGGGTTTAATATATTTATATAGATAATGGAAATATTTGGTTTGGCTTTAGTTTAATTAAAACTAAGAGGAGGGAGAGAGAGAGGGGGGGAGGCGGTGGCTCGATCGGTAGTGAGTTGGCCTACAGTCTTACCGGACCCAGGTTCAAATTCCAGCTGGGGCAGAAGAGAACTGTTTGGGATTTGATTTCGTACAGTTAAAAGCAGACTTTACTGATCTACCATAAAACCCGCAGACATGTCGTAAAAATACCCTCGCTAATACCAGTACACCAGTCCTGAATGAGACAGCCCTGGCAGGTATTCAATATGGAAGGTGGGTGTTAGCGCCGAAGTGGTGACATGTGGATGTGTAGGAGGACTACTGAGCCTTGGGATAGGCAACTGCCCCCGAGAAATAGACCCTGAAGCCTTTGCCCAGAGTTGGACACACACACACAAAAAAAGTTAGGTTTGCCCTGTATATATCATGATGTAATTTAACTGTATTTAGCATTTGTAGTTAATTAATAGCTAGCACCTTCAAAGCCTATGAGGGAGAAAGAAGCTTGCCGTGCACTTTACTCTGCTCCTAGAACTCGTCGAGCTAGCACGTTGTAAATACACACCTCAAGGACGATTGGATGCCCAGGCAATCGACCTAAAGTCAAGCTCATCGTCAACTGCTGTCCGACTCTTTCTAGCTAAGTAACCTTTATAAATTGGCCAATTCAATGGGGGACTAGCTAGGAGATAGGAGAGTAGCAAAAGATTAGGTGAGTTTGAAGTATCAGTTACGGTACACTTAAACCAGTGGTTCTCAACTCGTTTCAGGCCACGGACCACCAGCCCAATTAAGAGAAATATGTGCGGACCATTTCATTTTTGAGTAATGATAAATAAAGCATAGACAACATACATTTTGGTTTGAAAAATAGGAATAATACAATAAGATGAATGAACAATTATTTGTTTTGACAAAATTTTTCGTACTGCATTTTCAATAAATTTTTAAAATATATGCACCAATCTCCAGTTTAATACCAAATATAGTGACCGTCCTGTGGACCAATCCAAAAAGTCACCATGAACTACCAGTTGAGAAACACTGACTTAACCCTAAAAGACTTATGTGAAATTGCTTAAGAACAAATTTTTGGTGCCTTGAGTGAGGACCTACGGTTTGTTTACCTGAAATTTCTTACACCTTTGATGTCGAGTAAGGATACCGACTTGTATAAATTAAATTTTCTGACATTTTTGGTGCCCCAGCGAGTGAGGAGAGCAGATGCGTGCCAAAGCAGTGATCGTGTTTAAAGTTGCTTTTGTTGGGTATAGCCTGCTACCACGTTCGGTTGAAGTGGATGACGTGGAAATACGTACAGTACATACCGAGCTCCGGGTGGAAAGGCAAGTTCCTTCTCTGATGATTAAAGGCTAAACGCCGTATTAGATTGGAAGCATAACTGCACTATCCTTTTCCTGGGAGGAAATGATATTCATGAAGATGTGGAAACTGAGTGTGGGGATAATATATAACCCTAGAGGTTTAACAACCCAGGGGGATAGGTTTGATATTATGAACTTAATCCCTACAGTCCTTAAAATTTAAATGATCTAGATGAAACGGAAAATGAATATTTTGGAAAGTGAGTGTAAGGATAAAATATAACTCTAGAGGTTTAACAACTCAGGGGTATAGGCTTGATATAGCGGACCTAATCCCTACACTCTTCAGAATTTAAAATAACCAGATAATTACAAAGCTGGGGTAAATTTGTGGTTGAAATTAGTGATTAAATTATTAGTAGAAATCAGTCAACATGTCTGTTTCCTTGTTGCAGAGATCTTCTAGCAGTAAGGCATGATGAGTAACAAGAGCCATAAATGATTGGAAACAATCGTGATTAGACGAAATACCTTTGTCCAGGGGAGAAATTAAAGTCTCCTAAATATATTGAAAGACCGATGGACTTTAAGTATGAAGAAAGTTATATAAATTTAGAAGCGGCTATAGTAAGAGGCTGATGATAAAGATCTCTTTGAGTCAGAGACTACGAAATTTGAGGGTAAATTAAAAGAATATTTAACCGTAGTAAAGTCATTAGGGTTAAAATTAGCTGAGATTGCCGCGGAAACACATGTTATGGAACAAGCGGAGTAGAGCTGTACTACCACAAATAACAGTTCCGGAGTTTGATGGGGGAACAAAATTGGAAATACTTTTGGTATCAATTCAGATACTTAGTTCATGATAGAACCGATCTCCCTAGGGTGAGCAGACTCACGTATCTGTTAGGACAGGTCAAAGGAACACCTTATCCCAGCTGATAAAGGAATTACCAGTAGAAGAAAATAATTATGAGGTGGCCTTGACTATCCTTAGACAAAACTACAGAAGACAGGGAGCAGGTTACTGCTCCAGTTACTGAAAGGCTTTAATTGAATTACCCGTACCTAAGCACAATTTTGATTCCTTGCAAAATTTTAAAACTACAATGAGTTGAGAATTTCAGGGCCATAGGTACTTAAGAAGATATTAAGGCATCAGATTGGGTGCTTTCAAGAATTGTCAGCATCATGGAAGCTTCTGCCAAAAACCAAAAGGATGTCTTGTATGAAATGGGTACTAAAATGATAATTTCTCTTGTGAAGAGATTGAGGAAGGTTTGATGCAACTCTGTAAATATTTACAAGGAACAGTAAAACCTACTGAGATTAAACAGAAGACTGAAATAAAGAAAAACCCACTAACCAACTGGTTGGGGAAACTTAAGTCAGAGAAGACTAGTGTATGTGCCTAAGGGAAGAGATAGGTATTTTCCTTGGTTCCTTAAAGGCTGAGGATAAAGTATTAAAAACAAAGGAGGAGACAAGCTGATGAAATTAAGGGAAGTAAAATCATCCATGGTAAAGGACAGAAAAATTTGTGCATTTTGTGGTGAACAACATTCCAGTGCATCTTTTCAACATTATCCTGATTATACTTCTAGAGTAGGAAAGCTTCAGGAACTGGGGTGTTGTATAGTCTGTATAGATTCTGAACACAGCACTTCCGCGGACTGCAAGACTAAGACAAATCTTTGTTTTAAATGCAAAAGGGATCATCATCATAGTGCTTTATGCCCAGAGGATGAAAATTGAGGTTCCTAAACCTGCAAGCATCAAAATGACATTTGCAAGGGGGAATGCTCCAATAGTAATGTCAACTGCAGTTCCAGTAGCAGATGTGAAGGTACTGGTTGAGAATAGAAACCTATTAGTATGTACCCTTTTTAATGTGGGTGCTCAGAAAACCTTCATTCCTGCAGGCATTGTGAAAGAAATTAAAGTTACCTATTATTGGCAAGGTAAATCTAGCCATTACAGGATTCTTTTTAATATACTATAGCACTAGCCGTGTGTGTGTGTGTGTATGTGTGTGGGTGTGGGTGTGTGTTTTGGGCAGCCGAAACTACACATTCAAATCGCACCAAAATTGGCACAAAAATCGCAAAAAATCGCTGATGTAAAAAAAAACTTGGTCCCATCAAGATTGAAAAAGTTTTACTATATTTAATGAGCGATCCACATTTTGACCAAAAAACGCTGCTCCCGGAGCTGTAGAGGATCTCCGTAGAATTTTTTGCCCAGAAGTAGGACTAAAATAAACTGTAGCAGTAGCCGTGTGTCTGTGCGTGTACTTCAGACTTTCGTTCGGACAACTTGGGTTCCATTGCCAAAGCTGCAAAATAACACGATCAATTGGTTTGCTGCAAAAAATCCAAGTGACAACGTTACACTAGAACAGCGCCGCTTGGCGAGAGCCCTCCGCGGGGTGCAAGTGTGAGGGGCCACAGAAGGGCTCACGAGCGCTTTTAACTACTAAGGAAGCTCAGTCTTTTGATTTAGTTAGACCTGTAATACAACTACGCAGATATAAATGTAGTATAAGAGCGGCTGTACTTGATAATATGGAGACAAGTATATATATAAAAGGACTGAAGGAAACATCTGATCATCTACAGAGCTCAAGGATAAAGTTGGCTAAACGGAATATACAATCTGATACCGTGGGTCCCATAAAAATGATAATTGGTTCTGAATACTGTGAGAGATTCCTACACAGGACTTTCAAAGAAGAACATGGTACAGTTGTTCAAGAATTGAGGTAACCTTATTATGGGTCAGTTGCCTTTTAAGAAACAGAAGTTAAAAGGAGAGGCCAAATTAGTAGACTCCCAGTCTTTGTTACCCCGACACAGTCATTGATGGCAGCTAGAATAGGTGCAGAACTACAGAACGTACTCAGATAAATAACTTGTTAGATGAAAATATTGAACCTGTGCACAAATTGTGGGACCTAGAGCAGTGTAGGAGCCACTCTGAGGAACCAACCCCTGAAAATTAAATAACTTTGGATTTATTATAAACAGTCTTTGGAATTTAAAGGATGGACAGTATTAGGTAGGATTACCATGGAAACTAAACCATTCGGAGTTACCAACATTTTACCAAGTAGCTAAGGCTCAGTTAAATTCTCTTCAAAGAAAGTTGAGAGATAAACCAGAACATCTATGTATGATAATATTATAAAGGATCAGTTGAAGAATAAATATAGAGAAAAGGTAGAATTCCCTGTTAACCACAAGGAAAAACATTATTGGCCACATCATGCTGTAAGCTGGTATTCAGTAACTACTCCCATAAGGATAGTTTTCAATTGTAGTAGTAATGCGTCCAAAGGATCAGTTAGTTTGAACGATTGCCTATACACTGGACCTACACTAACAGAGAAGCTGGGGAATGTGTTACTAAGATTTAGAGAGAAACCTTATGCTTATACAGCAGACATTAGTAAGGCTTTTCTCAGATTAAGACTGAGAGAGGAGGATTGGAAATTTACAAAATTCCTCTGGCCTCATGACTCTCAAAATGAGCATAGTCCATTGAAGACTTACTGTTTCCGATCGGTGCTCTTTGGCTCTTGTGCTAGTCCTTTCCTACTTTTGCAACACTTTAAAGCATCATTTTGAAAAATGCCAAATGCCCAGAAATAGGAGCAGGCTTTTTTACATGGATAATTTGCAAGAGTGTTGCTGATAGAGTCAGAAGCTTTGAGGGCTGTATGAAGTATCCAATTCCGAATATTGGGAAGGCAAATTTGCCGTTACAGAGTTGGAATACAAATTCGTCTGCTTTTGAGGAATAGAATACGAGAGGACTATCCAAATTCTGACATTCCTAAAATTCAAAATGTGACGGGTCTTAACTGGAATACAACAGCTGATGTAATATGTTTGAAACTAATTAAGTTCTCTAATGTCACTCTCACCAAGAGGTCCTTGTTAAGTCAGGTCTCCACGTTATTTGGCCAATTAGGTTTGGTGGGTCCTATAGCTATTAGGGGCAAATGTTTAGATGCAGGAGGCTTGACGAGAAAAGTTAGACTGGGACACAGATTTAGGTGAGACATATGTGTGGAACAATGGGAACAGATTAAGAAAGGGGTTTGAAACTACATCAAGTATATGTATTCCCAGAGATATAAACAGTAATGGAAGTCGCATTTACACATATTTTGTGATGCCTCTCAAAGGGCTTATGAGGCAGTAGCTTATTGCGCAACAGGAGAGGATAGTAAGATTACTATGTCCAAAGCCAGACTTGCGCTAGTTAAAGGAAGAACCCTACCTCAAATGGGTGGCTTCCTTAGAGGTAGGAACTAAATTGGCCAGGTATTTGACCACTACTCTTGATACGTGATTTGAGGATATCTATATATGAACTGAGAGTGGGAATCTGTTTTTACTGGATAGGAAAGAGAGGGTGGTAAAATTCCGCTCATCTGCAATAGAGTGAAGACTATTAAGGAACTTGTCCTCCAAATTTAAATTCAAGGATAGCATCCTTTAAAGCAAAACCCAGCTGATCTGCTCTCAGAGAGGTTCAGACTCATAGAGACTGATCAAAGAGCCTTGTGTGGTTGGGTCCTAAATGGTTACTCACCTAAAGATTAGCCGGAGCAGAAATAGTATAGTACTGCTGGGGTTGGCGCAGTAAACTTGGATCCTGTAGTACCTGAGGCCAGAAGTAATTGACATCTCAATGATTCAACATCAGTAAGGACAACTTATTAACACTACTAAATTAGTTGTTGAATTTTTTAATAAGAAAGTGGGATTTCAGAACAGATCCCATGGAATATTGGCTGAAAAGGATGAAAGGAATTATTACAGAGATATATATGACCTTTTAGGCCAAGGCACTGGAGGAACAAGAATAAGCTGATAAGGCATTTAGGAAACTTGTTCTTAGACAGAAAGGATCTGATTAGATGCAGAGGGCCGAATAATAAAGGCTGATTTGCCTCTCCAAATTAAACATCCCATATTATTACCCAAGAGTGGATACTTCGTACAGTTAATTGTAAAGGCAGCCCATGATTTGACTCTTAGCGGAGGTGTGCCGCAGACTTTTGGCCAATTTCAGGAAAGGTGTTGGATCACTCAGAATTAGACAGGTTATAAAGAAATATCTCAAAGGTTGCATCACATGTAAGAGGTACATGAATAATGACCATATGACTATCCAGGACGACCTGCCCTTACCAGGGGATAGGGTAAATGTGAGTCGGCCCTTCAAGGTAACTGGAGTGGATTTTTAGGGACTATAACTGTTAGCTATTGAGAGAACTTCCCATAAGGTTTACATATGTCTATTTACTTGCACTTACACAAGGGCAATTAAAAATAGAAATGGCGGAAGATCTGAGTTCAAAGACATTCCTGAACATATTTTGAAGATTTGTCCTAACAAATTAATAAGCGACAACAGGACCAATTTCCTTGCAGCAGCACCTCTACTTTTGAACATAATGAATGACCCAAAAGTTAAGTCGGTACTGGGAATCCGAAATTGTACCTGGCAGTTCATAGCTCCAAGAGCACCATGGCAGAATGGATTTACCAAACGAATGATTGGTAAAGAGAAGAACTGCCTAAGGAAAACATTACACCAGAACTAAGATCAGAAGAGAAGAGTTAAGAACAGTAATAACTGAAATTGAAACTAGGATTAAGAATTGACCCCTGATCTATTTAGAGGACACTAGCGTTTCGATTGAGAGGCCTTGACACCGGCTCATATGTTATATGGCAGGAAGCTCCATCTGGTGCCTTGTGTGGATATCCAAGAAGAAGCACATGATCCTACATAGAATATAATGAATTAGGGCAACATCTGTAGGAGGAATATCAACGTCTGAAAGAGGTATTGGCTACTTGGAACAGACATTGGAGCGAAGAATATCCCTGTGAGCCTACGAGAAAGATTTTTTATGGTGCTCAGGCTTGCCAGTAACAAGTCTGCTATAAATATAGGAGATGTGGTCTTAGGAGAAGAACAGAACAACCAAGATCTAGTGTGTTAAAAGCCCCAAGGTGATCTCCACGCACCCAGATTCAGAGGGGGTGCTGAGACTTGTAAAAATAAAATGTAGGGGACATACCAACATACAAACTATTATTGATAAACTGGTACCCCTTGAGTTAGCAGCTACCCCGGATACAGGGGATGGTGGAGATCAAGCAGGTCAAGATAAGCAACCTAGAAGGGCCGCACCACAGGGTTTCTCGAGACCTATGGAGGGAACTCCTAGCAAAGGGTCACATTACATGATACAGTGTATCATTTTTCGCCACAGCCCCCAAAACTGTGGGAAATATTTTCCCTCCAGAGCTTGGTGCACTCTCTACTTTTAAACTAGTCATCGCTGGTTAGAGAGCAGGGGAAAACGTGAGATCGTCAATATCTGTTCAAGTGGTTTTCATAACTTAAGAAATTACGTTTCCTTTAATAATTCTTATTATTAATAAAATTAAATGCTACTGCGTCTAACCCTCGTGGTTTAACTCTCTTGTAAATATATATAATTATATGGAAAGTTCCCTTGACTAACTGCGTCTGTGCGTTAGATGACGTGTCTTGAAGATAAAAGGCCTCACATGAAAAAGCAGATGTGGAGTTTAATATATTTATATAGATAAAGGGAATATTTGGTTTTGGCTTTTAATTTAATTAATTAACTGCTCCTAGAACTCGTCGAGCTGGCACGTTGCAAATACACACTCAAGGACGCTTGGATGCCCTAGCAACCTTCCTATACTTGAGCTCGTCGTCATCTACTGTCCAACTCTTTCCAGTTAAGAAGTAACTTTTACTAATTGGCCAATTCAATGGGGGGTTAGCAAAGAGATAAGAGAGTAATAATTAGGTGAGTTTTCAGTATCAGTTATGGTACACTTAAACCTAAGAGACTTATGAGAATTTGCCAGGAGCAAATTTTTGGTGCCGCGAGTGAGGACCTACGGTTGTTTTACTAGAAATTTCTTACTTTTTCAGTGTTGAGTGAGGATACCGACTTATATAAAATAATATTTCTGACTCTCTCTCTTTCTCTCTCTCTCTCCCTCTCTCTCTCTCTCTCTCTCTCTCTCTCTCTCTCTCTCTCTCTCTCTCTCTCTCTCTCTCTCTCTCTCTCTCTCTCTCTCTCTCCCTCTCTCTCTCTCTCTCTCTCTCTCTCTCTCTCTCTCTCTCTCTCTCTCTCTCTCTCTCTCTCTCTCTCTCTCTCTCTCTCTCTCTCTCTCTCTCTCTCTCTCTCATCAACCACTCTAAGTCTACTTTTATATGTGCAAGAAAGAAGGAACCAAAAGCCAGGAGCCAGCAAGATAATTCCCTTCAAGAAAAAACAAAAGCAAGATAACAGAGACCCAAATTCATGATCCATTAATTTCGAGAAGCCTCGACACACTGCGTTTAAAAGAATGGAGATCATAGGCAATAGAAAATACAAAGGGAGACAGTTTCAAAGCTGACCCCTTGCATACATGAAGCCTTGGAGTAACCGTTAACTCATGCATTAGAGAGTTGGACAGAAAAGAGATGGGAGTTTGTTCTTAGACAGCGGGTGCTATGGCGGAGAAGGAGACAGGTTGAAGGGAGCCAGTAAGAGGAAGAGAGTAAATGAGACGAAAAACTTCTGATTCAGCCTTGTTGAGAAGCCTGTATGGAGAGGACTCCCCAAAAAATGATTTGTACTCTAGACAGGGATACTAAATCCCCTGTATAAAGACACACTGACAAAGCCCCCCCCTCTCCCCAACCTTCTCCACGAATTCTTTGACTGAGTCAACT
>NC_137003.1:6517701-6527701 GCF_032717465.1 Coenobita brevimanus
CTTATCCTCCTAAGACATGATGAGGAAGGAACCAAACCCAGACAAGAACCCGTATTCTTCCCTGGTAGATAGCCTTCCTAACACCTTTTTCTTAAAGCGATTTATTTTCAGACACTGCACTTAGACTGCTCTCTTGCATAATTGTTTCTTGCCGTTAAAACACAAAAATAGAGCGCAAAAATAACGCACAAGGGATTACTACAGGTTGAATGTAAAAAAATAAACTGGTACGGAAAAGGTAAGTAGGGAGCTTCCTTAACTTATACGGGCTGCTGAGTAAGCACTGGAAGTAAAAGAATTACTAGTTGATGAATCAAATAATGATATATTGAGCATCAGAAACGCCTTGTGTGTGTGTGTGTGTGTGTGTGTGTGTGTGTGTACAGAAACCAGTATAAGGCATAGTGTATCGCCTCTGACATTACCAACACACTGTACAGTATACTCTCGTCACATATTTCAGTCATATCTAAGTGCAGCAAAATGAAGCCTTGTCCCTGTACCAGATGCCTTCACACACACACACACACACACACACACACACACACACACACACACACACACATCACAACTTTCATCTCACCCCACAGCATCTTACACACACCTGGTCATCCTTGTGCTGCTGTCAAGAGTCCTGGTGGCTCAAAGTCTGTGTTTCTATATCACCCTGGGGAAGTCCTCTCTCTAGGTCTTAGAAACAGATGATCCCAGCCTGTGAAAATATCTCTCTTCTCTCTCTCTCTGATCCTACCTCACCCCATCTTTACTGTCAGGAATGAAGACATGGAAAATTACTATCAGCGTTCTTCACATATCTCTACGATTATCTCCTTCAGTTTGGTAATAAAGTCTTCATTTTATTGAATCTTCAGTCAGTATTATCCAGTTTTAGTGACATTTTTTAACTGGAGGGGTTAGATACAGCTTTAATTAACCCCTCCAATAATCAGCTTAGGTTAGTATGAACTGGAGGGGTTAGATAGTTTTTAATTAACTCCCTCCAATAATCAGCTTAGGCTAGTATGAACTGGAGGGGTTAGATATAGCTTTAATTAACCCCTCCAACAATCAGCTTAGGCTAGGTAATGAACTGGAGGGGCTAGATACAGCTTTAATTAGAATTGGGTTACAGATTCAGGTTTTTTAATACACCCTCACTACCACAACACAATCCTTCAACATAACTTGGTGCCAGTTGAGTCTTTGCATTGCAGAGTTGGATACCAGTTAGGGTCTTGCATTGCAGAGTTGGTACCAGTTAGGTCTTGTATTGGCAGAGTTGGCACCAGCTAGGTCTTGCATTGCCGAGTTGGTACCAGTTAGATCCTGCATTGCAGAGTTGGTACCAGTCAGGTCTCCCATTGACAGAGTTGGCACTAGTTAGGTCTTCTGCATTGCAGAGTTGGTACCAGTTAGGTCTTGTAATTGGTGGAGTTGGAAAATACCAGTTAGGTTCCTGCATTGCAGAGTTGGTACCAGTTAGGTTCTAGCATTGCAAAGTTATACCAGTTAGGTCTTGTATTGCAGAGTTGGTACCAGTTAGGTCTTGTACTGCAGGAGTTGGTACCAGTTAGGTCTTGCATTCCAGAGCATACCTGTTAGGTCATACATTCTAGAGTTGGTACCAGTTAGGTCTTGGCAGTACCAGAGTTGGTAAAAGTTAGGACTTGCATTCCAGAGTTGGTACCAGTTAGGTTCTGCATTCCAGAGTTGGTAAAAGTTAGGTCTTGCATTCCAGAGTTGGCACCAATTAGGGCTTGCATTGCAGAGTTGGTAAAAGTTAGGTCTTTGCATTGCAGATTTGGTACCAGTTAGGTCTTGCATTATAGAGTTGGTACCAGTTAGGTCTTGGCATTACAGAGTTGGTATCAGCAGATTCTTGCAATACAGAGTTGGTACCAGTTAGGTCTTGCAGTACAGAGTTGTGGATATACATTGTTTCTTAAATACACCTCACCAGCACAACACAGTCCAACATTCAACATCAAAAGCATGTTTGAGGGGCCACTAGTTACCACATCAGGTCACCACAAAGAAATACTGAATGATGACTAAGACCTGGACATAGAGGTCTGAAATTGTAGTTAGCACGCTTCCTCCTCCCATCCCTTTCTCTCTCTTCTCCCTCTGTCTCTCTTCCCTTCCCATCCTCTCTCTCCACTCTTTCTTCCCTCACTTCCTCGTCTCTTCTCCCGTTTCCTCCCCTGCCCTGCCATTCTCTTCTCCCTCTACAGTGATGGCATCAGCAACATGTCCATTTAACAGTTGTGTATTATACGTTTTCCAGTATTACCACCAGCTACACGGCTTGATCCCACCTAAGGAAAAGATACTTGGTGATGTAGAGGTGAGGAGGAAACCACTACACAAAATTACCCTGATCAATACACTCCTACACGTGATTATGTACTTACCTTATATTTTAATGTACATATATTGACATTTATTTATAGAATCACCCTCACCCACTCTCTCTCTCTCTCTCTCTCTCTCTCTCCCTCTCTCTCTTTCCTCTCCAGACCACTCCACTGACATATACCACTTAATTCCTCTCTCAACCAACAAAAATAAAGAAAAGATCACGAAAAAAGAAAGCTGTTCCTCCCATCACTTCCCCCTCTGACTTCCTCATGGCTGACATTAAAATTTCTTCCAGTTGATGTATTTTCTGCCATCACTGGCCTACAGTACTAACAAGGGCATATGGGCCTGATGGGGTCCCTCCTGTTGTTCTCAAAGAACTGTGCTTCTGTGCTTACACCCTGCCTAGGCAAACTCTTTCGCCTTTGTCTGTCAACTTGTACCTTTCCTTCTTGCTGGAAGATTTGCTCTCATTCAGCCAGTCCCAAAGAAGGGTGACCACTCCCAACCCTCCAACTATCGTCCAATTGCTTTAACGTCCTGTATTTTAAAGTTTTCGAGTCAATTCTTAATAGAAAAATTTTTAAGGCATCTTTCCTATCACAACCTTCTTTCCGATCGTCAGTATGGGTTCCGTCAGGGACGCTCCACTGGCGATCTTCTTCTCACCTACCTTTCAGACCTCCTGGTTGTCCTCCTTTCGGGACTTTAGAAAGCTTTGCCATTGCACTTGACATCTCCAAAGGCTTTCTGATCGAGTCTGGCATAAATCTTTAATTTCCAAACTGCCCTCCTACGGTTTTCTATCCTTCTATCTGTGCCTTTCATCGCTAGCTTCCTTTCTGGTCGTTCTATAGCTGCTGTTGTAGACGGCCATCGTTCTTCTCCTAGATCTATCAACAGTGGTGTCTCCTCAGGGCTCTGTCCTATCACCAACTCTCTTCCTTTTATTCATCAATGATCTTCTAAGCTGTACATCCTAACCTTATCCCCTCATACACTAATGACTCCACCCTTCATCTTTCCATTCGGTTCCCACAACGCCCATCTCAGCAGTTACTTCAACAAACAAGGGATGAGGCTATGCCACACCTAATGTCTGACTTGGCTCGTATCTCTGACTAGGGTAAAAATAATATGGTTGTTTTTAATGCATCTAAGACTAGGTTCTTAGACCTATCAACTGGACAAAATCTTTCACAGGTATACTCACTAATGTTTAATAATATTCAGCTTAATCCTGCATCATCCTTGAACATGCTTGAGGTTTCATTTACTCGGGACTTATCTTGGAAAGATCATATTACATCTTTTGTAAAATCTGCTTCCAAGAGATTAGGTGTGCTAAGCCGACCGCTCTTTTCTTTACTCCCTGCGCAATTGTTGACTCTATACAGGGGTTTTATCCGCCTCTGTGTGGAGTACAACTCTCATGTGTGGGGAGGCTCCCCACATACAGGCTCTTCTCAATAGGGTGGGAGTCAAAGGCTTTCTTTCGTCTCATTAACTCTCCTCCTCTTACTGACTCCCTTCAACTCCTCTGTCTCTTCGCCGCACTGCTGCATCTTTATCTCTTTTCTATCCGCTACTTTAATGGTCACTGCTCCCTCTGAACTGTCTGCTCTGCATTCCTCCCACCTCTACGACGGGCGCGTAGCACCCGTCTGGCAGCAAACTCTCATCCTTTTTCTGTCCAACTCTCTAATGCAAGAGTTAACCGTTACTCCCAGTCTTTCATTTATGCAACAGGGTCAGCTCTGGAACTGTCTCCCTCTGTCTGTATTTCCTCACCTTGCCTGATGATCTCCAGTCTTTCAAACGCAGTGTGTCCAGGCATCTCAAAATGATCGGATCTTGAATTTGGCTCTCTATATTGTATTTTGTTTTTTCTCTTGGAGGGAACTGTTACATTGCGGGCTCATGGCCTTTGGTTCCCTTCTTCCTCTCATAAAAAAAAAAAAAAAAAAAAAACCAGACGAGGTAGGAGTGCATCAGGGCTACGAAAACACACACACACACACTCACACATCTGCCTCTACAACAGTCCATATCAATCACAGGCTTGGCAAGGAGGTGACCGGGGAGGGACTGGAGAGGGGAATGGGAGGGAGGGGGAAAAGGTCTCCCCTCATTCTCCCTCCCCTCACTTCCTCCTTCCCTCCTCAATTTTCTCCCCCTTTTCTCACCACTTGTTCTCTGACCATCTCCCCCCCCTCTCTCTCTCTCTTCTCCCCATGCCCTTTCCTCCCCGTCTTCATCTCCCCAGGCTCACTGACAGTTATTTACCCTTCCCACAACCTCCTTTATTCCCAACCAAACAAAAAACACTGCCAAGAAAACTCACAAGAAAAATAAAAACAATAAAACAACAAACCAAACACAAAACAACATTGAAACACAAAAAACTCACTCCACCAACAATACAGTACTGAGAGAGAGAGAGAGAGAGAGAGAGATGGAACAACAAAATTCTCTCTCTCTCTCTCACCTTAGTCCTTAAATGCGTCACGGTGTTACGTTACGGGAGCTAAAAGTAACACAAACAGAGGGTAAAAACTGACGAGAAAATGAATGAGTGGCTGGGTTTGTTTTGAGAGAGAGAGAGAGAGAGAGAGAGAGAGAGAGAGAGAGAGATTTTGTTTACGCATTATTCTCTCTCTCTCTCTCTCTCTCTCTCTCTCTCAGTGTGTGTATGGAGAGTGGGTGTGAATCTGTTAATCAAGGACTTTCCATTATCATCCTTCCCCCCACCCCCCCTCTCACTCTCTCTCTCTCTCTCTCTCTCTCTCAACTGAGGTTTTTCGTGTGTAATGAGATATTTTTGTAAACGGACAGAAATACAAAGCCATACTTTGTCTCTGAACAAAAGGACGTGGAAGAAAAGAATGAAGAGAACGAAGAAAGAGGAGAGGAGAGGAGAGAAGAGGAGGAAGTAGGGAGAACGGAGAGGCGACGGAGCAATGCGGGCAGAGAATTTGGAGAAGAGGAGAGGAGAGGAGAGGAAAAGGAGAGAGGGAGACGAGAGGGAAAAGACAAGAAAAGAAGACAGGAGAAAATAACAGAGATAAAGGATTTGGGAAGCAATGGAAGATGAGGGAAGAGAAGATGAGGGAAGATGTGAGAAAAAAGAGGAGAGAAAATGAGGAGAAAGACAATGCATGAAAGGAAGGAGGGAAAGAAGAAGGTAAAGAGGGGAGATGAGGAGAGAAAACGAACAAAAAGGCCGAGTGAAGAGGGAAGAAAGAAAATGAGAGAGAAGAGGAGAGATGCAGTGGAGGAGAAAGCACAAAAGAACTGAGGTGAAGATAGAGAGAGAAGGGGGAGAGAAAAAAGATCAGAGAAGGAGGAGGAGGAGGAGGGAAGAGGGAGAGAGAGAAACTTTCAGATCTTGCCTCTCTAATAAATGTCAATCAGTGACCTTCCATTGTACCCTGCCTCACCCTGCCTTGTCTCACCCTACCCTGTCTTACCCTGCATCACTCTACACTGTCTCACCCAGTCCTGCCTTACCCTTACTCACTTCATGTTGCCTCATCTTAAACTGCCTTACCCTACCCTGCCAAACCTACCTCACTCTACCCTGCTCCACTTTCCCAGCCCCACCCCACTGCCCTACCCTGCCTACTCTGCCCGGCCTTATCCTAAACTCCCACACTCTGCCCTGCCTAAAGCTTCCTCACTCTACCCGACTCACCTCATCCTGTCTTACTTTACTCCTCCTCACTCTCTAAATAGTCACTCGTTTCAAGATGTGCAGGCCAAATAACAGAGTACAATACGCAACAGACACAAAGTACAACAAAAGCCACTGCATAATACAAGAGGAAAATACAGTACATGATATACAGCAAAATACACCGTCAAATAATCCATACTGTGCTGGGAATTAAACAGTAATATTTCTTATCCAGGTTACCTTTGTGGAGGTGAAGATTACCTGGACAGAAAAATGCAATCATCATAACTCCCAGATTACAGTGCTAATGTAATGATTAAAAGTGTACATGTACGTCACACACACACACACACACACACACACACACACACACACACACACACACACACACAACGTAATGTCAGGTAAGGATGGTCACATTTATTTTAGTTATTTACATGATAATAATTTTCATGGACACTCTAACCTTGATCATTTATTCCTGCCTAAGCCTCTCTATTACCACTTAACTTTTTCTGCCTGACCTCCTGCCTTTCCTGCCTCTCTTCCTGTCTCTTTCACCCTCTACCTGTCTATTCCTTTCCCTGCCTCCCTCACCCTGTCCAATCCTCTCCCTCCCTTGCTCTCCTGCCTTCCTTCACATCCCCCTTCCTTACTCTTCTCTGTCTCTTTTATTATTCCTCTCTCTGCCTCACTCTCCCTACCTTCCTGCCTCTCCCTGCCTGCCTGCCTGCCTGCCTGAGTGGCCCAGCAGTACATCACGCGTGCAGTTTGCTACTTTATGTGACAAATGGAGATTCAAGTGCCCCAGCTAGACCATTCTGCTTGACAATCTCTCTCTCTACCTGCCTACCTACCTACCTACTTCCCACTGAACTTACTATCCTGCTCTCTGCCTACCTGCCTGTCTCTAGAGTTACCTACTTACCTACCTGTCCACCTCTCAGCCTGCCTAACTCCCTCCCTCTCTTCCTGCCAAGCCTTTTCTCGCCCTGCCTCCATACCAACCCAATTTTCTGCCTCCCTGCATCTCTATCTCTCCAACTATATGTCGTCCACCTCCCTCCCTACTAATCTCCCTACCTCCCTACCCAGCTCCCTTCCTCCTTCCCTCACTGTCTCCCCACCTACATGTGTTCCACTTTCCTATCTCCCTCCCTCCCTTCTTCCCTCCCCCATTACCTCCCCACCTACGTGTGCTCCACCCCCCTATCCACCTACCACCCTATCTCCCCACCTGCACGTGTTCCACCCCCCTACCTGCTTACCTCCCTGCCTACCTCCGTCTTAACTTCCTCACTTCCACGTGTTCCTCCTCTCTATCTGCCTACCTTCCTACCCATCTCCCTGCCTGCCTGCCTGTCTACCTGACCCAACAGTGCATGAGGTAAGGAGTCTGCTGCTGTGTGTGACAAATGGATGTTTAAGTAACCCAGTTGACACCATTATGCCTCTTCTCTCTCTCTCTCTCTCTCTCTCTCTCTATCATCGTCCACTGCAGCCTCAATTTCCCTTTCATCCCACCATCATCACATCATCACCCTCTTCCCTGCCTATTATTAACAATTTTACACTACTATGCTTTAGGCTTTTATTCCCTCTCTATTACTACCCTCTTTTTATCACCTCTACTCTTCCTTTATTATTACATTTTTACCCTTGGTCTGTCGCTCTGCCTCACCATTTTTATTTTTCTCTGTCTTTATTTCTACTCACACAGTCGATCAAGAATATTGTTATAGAGAAACGTCTTTGTCATTTCAGTCTTCCATCTCGCCTGTGATTTTATTCAGCACCGGCGCCGTATTCTCGTCGGGTATGCAGGCTTCTTGGCACCTCTTCCTAAGCGATTTATTTTGGGATGTGGTTGGTTAATATCCTTTTTTTATTTTATTTATGCAGAATATGGCGATGTTTGAAGGATTTATGTAACACAGAATGGAACAGTATGGTGTAATAAAAACAAAATAAATCGCTTAGGAAAGGTGCTAGGGAGCTTCCTTACCATTAACCCATTTACTATTACAAGTTTATCTTCACCTGAATGATATCGTAGGCCACAATCACTAATTAAAAGAAAAACACGTCATTGCAATAACTGTGAGAATGATGCAACCACTTCAGTCCCATGACGTAGTTTTACACCCGCGTGCGTGATGATGTGGAGGGATAATTGTGTGTGTGTGTGTGTGTGTGTGTGTGTGTGTGTGTGTGTGTGTGTGTGTCTGCTCTTTCCGTATCACTAATTCCTCCCTCAGCATCAGACAGTAGCCTTCCTTCTCATATTGTTTTGCTGTGTGTATGTGTGTGTGTGTGTGTGTGTGTGTGTGTGTGTGTGTGTGTGTGTGTGTGTGTGTGTGTGTACAGTAGTCTTCCTTCTCACATTGTTTTGCTGTGTGCGTCATACGGCTGTCACACTTTGGATCGTGATAGTACAGCATGCGCCTCTACACACGGCACACCATTACCAGCCGACTCCAGTGCCTTCATCCAGTCCTTTTTGTACCTATAAAAATACAGAATAAATACCTATCCAGCACCTCGCCCCTCACCCCTCCTCCACCACCACCACCATTATAGGTCACAATTCCCAGCCAATTTATCGCCTGACTAATTACCCTCATTAACACTCATTAATTACAGCCACAGGGAATTGGCAGGGGTTGTTACGTTATTGGCGTGTCACAATGCTTCATAATGTTACCTGTTCTTTATTTTTTTTATCAGTCTAGGTATCGTTTTGAATTTATATGCTGACTTACCGTGGCAGTTTCACCTATACTGATACTACTGGTAATACATATAATAATAATAACACGATTCTCCTGTCCGTAACTCGTTGAGCACAAATATATGGGAATGACACAATAAACCACTGGCGTTTCAGATTAATATGGAGATTGATGGTGGACGTGAGCGACAATATCCGGCAACTACATTACGTACCAAATGCCAAAGCGAGTTATCAGGAAGGCCAAGTAAGTTGAAAGCAAGTAACATAAACATTTTGTTGCTAAGTTTCCACCACTTACTATGTAGTGAACGATATTGTGGGTAACCATCAAGTACCATCAGTACAAGTCGCGTATTTCAATGTAGCAAAAGCCAGACGATTTGATTGATGGGAGAGTGAGTGGTGGCAGCCTGAGTGCACACCTGTTTCTGTCAACATCAGGGCAACAGAGTGAGTGGTGGCAGCCTGAGTGCACACCTGTTTCTGTCAACATCAGGGCAACAGAGTGAGTGGTGGCAGCCTGAGTGCACACCTGTTTGTGTCAACATCAAGGCAATAGAGTGAGTGGTGGCAGCCTGAGTGCACACCTGTTTGTGTCAACATCAAGGCAACAGAGTGAGTGGTGGCAGCCTGGGTGCACACCTGTTTGTGTCAACATCAAGGCAATAGAGTAAGTGGTGGCAGCCTTAGTTCATACCTGTTTGTGTCAACATCAAGGCAATAGAGTGAGTGGTGGCAGCCTGAGTGCACACCTGTTTGTGTCAACATCAAGGCAATAGAGTGAGTGGTGGCAGCCTGAGTGCACACCTGTTTGTGTCAACATCAAGGCAACAGAGTGGTGGCAGCCTGAGTGAACACCTGTTTGTGTCAACATCAAGGCAATAGAGTGCGTGGTGGCAGCCTGAGTGCACATCTGTTTGTGTCAACATCAAGGCAATAGAGTGAGTGGTGGCAGCCTGAGTGCACACCTGTTTGTGTCAACATCAAGGCAATAGAGTGAGTGGTGGCAGCCTGAGTGCACACCTGTTTGTGTCAACATCAAGGCAACAGAATGGCCCATAGTCTCGCTGGGTAAGCAAGCTCCTTAACACCTCTTACTTACCGATTTTTTTATATGACTGGTTAATACCCTTTTGCACGTTACTTGTGCACAGCATGGCAATATTGGAAGGATTTACTTAACACAGAATAGAACGCTAAAGTGTAATAAGCAAAATAAATGGCTTAGG
>NC_137003.1:6532701-6537701 GCF_032717465.1 Coenobita brevimanus
TAATCCAGTTGTGGTCGTTATGGGGTGTGACACGTGTCTTTACGTTCTCTCTCTCTCTCTCTCTCTCTCTCCATTCTCTTCCTTCTCTCCATCCTTTCCTTTCTTCTCCCCTACCCACATCCTCTTTCTTCTCACATCTTATTGCTCCTTTCCTTTATTCCCACCTCTTTATGTGCCTTAATATTTCCTCCCTTCTTTCTCTCCCCCTTTTCTCCTCTCTTTTCTCTCTCCTTTCATCCCCTCTTCTCCTTTCCTCTCTCTCCTCTTCCCCTTCCTCCATGCTTTTACTCTGCTTCCGTCTCTGTTTGGTTCCTTTCTCCTTTGTTCTCTCATGGCCTCCTCCTCCATTCTCTTCCTCTCCTGTTTTCCTTCTCTTCCCTCCTGCTAACTATTTCCTGCTGACTTCAGCTGGAGGGACTGGGAAGGGACTGGTGGATGGAGGGAGGATTCCTGCTTTTTTTTTACACTCATAGAACAGATACCATAGTAACAGGTTTCACTTTAACAAACAGCCTTGAATAAATCGCCAAGAAAGAGGTGTTAGGGAATCTTCAAAACAGGGTAGAATCGGGCCGTGTGATGTAGCGTCAGTGTCACTCTGCTATGGTCACTGCCACACCCGACACTGACGTATTGTGGGGGTTTATCACACTGTCACTGCCACTGATACAACAAAGGCCATAATCAAGCTACTGGTAGGTGGGCAGGTAGGTTGGTGTGTAGGTAGGTAGGTAGGTTGGTGTGTAGGTAGGTAGGTAGGCTGGTGTGTAGGTGGGCAGGTATAGGTTGGTGTGTAGGTAGGTAGGTAGGTTGGTGTGTTGGTGGGCAGGTAGGCTGGTGTGTAGGTGGGCAGGTAGGTTGGTGTGTAGGTAGGTAGGTAGGTTGGTGTGTAGGTGGGCAGGTAGGTTGGTGTGTAGGTGGGCAGGTAGGTTGGTGTGTAGGTAGGTAGGTAGGTTGGTGTGTAGGTGGGCAGGTAGGTTGGTGTGTAGGTAGGTAGGTAGGTTGGTGTGTAGGTGGGCAGGCAGGTTGGTGTGTAGGTAGGTAGGTAGGTTGATGTGTAGGTGGGCAGGCAGGTTGGTGTGTAGGTAGGTAGGTAGGTTGGTGTGTAGGTAGGTAGGTAGGTTGGTGTGTAGGTGGGCAGGTAGGTTGGTGTCCAGGTAGGTAGGTAGGTTGGTGTGTGGGTTGGTATGTAGGTTGGTGTGTAGGTAGGTAGGTAGGTTGGTGTGTAGGTGGGCAGGTAGGTTGGTGTGTAGGTGGGTAGGTAGGTTGGTGTGTAGGTGGGCAGGTAGGTTGGTGTGTTGGTAGGTAGCCAGGTTGGTATGTAGGTAGGTAGGGAGGTTGGCGTGTAGGTAGGTAGGGAGGTTGGCGTGTAGGTAGGTAGGGAGGTTGGCGTGTAGGTAACTATAAAAATCTGAACTAGTTCGAAGTTTGCCGGATGAAGATATGTAGATAATTAGAAAGGCACAGAGGTAAGTAGGTGAGAGATATGCAGGTAGGCAGGCAGGAAGGTAGGCAGGTAAGTGGTTGAGTTAATAGAAGAATATAAGGAAAGAAAAGAACATGAAACAGACGAATCACATTTAACGAAGAACAGAATTACCAGGGAAAGACTAAAGAATGGAAAAAAAAAAAAAAAAAAATTACAGGAAGAGAAATGGCGAAAGCAATAAAAGTCGGTACTAAAAATAACCTGTAAGACGGAGACAGACCAGACTAAATCACCTTCTCTTAATGACCTTCTGGACACAGGCGTAACTATACCTCATACCAATTAATCTGGCCAGGCATGTATGGCAACACTGTTCCTGCCGAGATTCTGATTGGCTGGAGGTGTTTGTTCGATTTCATTGTTGCTAAAACTGATACTCTTTTTACGATCAGATATGATACTGAGTTTGTCGACAATACAGTCGTCAAACGAAATAAGAAATCCGTTATATACTTATCAGCAATGAATTTTCGTAGGAAGATAGAGATATGAGTCAACAAAGTATTATAACAGCCCAAGTCAAGGTCAGCATTCGAACAATTCCTTTAAATCTCCAACACTCCGTAATATAATAGAAAATTAAAGGAAACCTGCTTAGCCTAAGCGTTGGTATAACATTTAAATTTTAAGATCAGTCTGCACCCTTAAATCGTGCCACAACACTGAATAATTAAAAATTCTAATGAAAAGAGTTCTGCGGGGAGGGAGGTTGGAAAAAATCGCGAAAATCAAAGTAGGCTAAAGGAAACCTATTTCATTATATATCCTCTATTATCACAGTACGGACTGATTCTTAAAATTTAATTGTGTTATGCCAACGCTTAAATTAAGCAGGTTTCCATAATTTTCTGTTATAATACGGAGTGTTGGAGATTTAAAGGAATTGTTCGAATGCTGACCTTGACTTGGACTGTTATAATACTTTGTTGACTCATATCTCTATCTTCCTACGAAAATTTCATTGCTGATAAGTATATAACGGATATCTTATTGTTTTTTACGACTGTATTGTCGACAAGCTCAGTATCATATCTGATAACAAAATGAGTAGCAGTTTTAGCAACAACGAAATCGAACAAACACCTCCAGCCAATCAGAATCTCGGCCGGAACAGTGTTGCCATACATGCCTGGCCAGATTAATTGGTATGAGGTATAGTTCTCAGAAATAACGGTATATCACTCCAAAATTTCCTGTGTCCACCTCCACCAAACCTCTTCACCACGATGACACCTTTCTGCATCTTTTACTCGTCCTGTTCTAGGAGAAAGCAATTATGGCCCCACTCATACCTGTTAACTTACACCTGCCCATCATAACAGGGAGTATTGGCGTAACCTTTCTTCCATCCACCCAATAACCAAGCTTCTGTGACAATACACCTGCCCATCGTAACAGGGAGTATTGGCCCCACCCTTCTTCACCCACCCACACCAAGCTTATGCTTATTATATTTTTAATGGTCCGATTATTTTTTTTTTTCACCGTGAGGTACTCGTTTGAACAGGATGATTTGAACAAAGTGTTCATCATGCCGTCACTACTACATGTCCTTTCTACTGTAGGCTTAGCATCGTGGGCTGGTGGCCTGAATAAACAAAAGACAGACATGATGGTGATGGCATTAATAACAACCCTTTTGCTACTATGACTTAGTTATATTTTATTCCTGCTTACCCAGACGATTCTATCAAGCTTACGAGAGCCTTTTAGAACTGGAGCTGTTAAATACACCCTTCCTTAACACCTTCACTACACGAGGTGTTTCCCAAGCTCTATGCAATCGTATGGGGATAGTCTGATTACAAATATCAGTATCATCGCAGTGAAAGGAATACATTCTTGAGAGCAGCTCACCTAAAGCAAACTTGTTCTCTTCTTGTTTACGTTCTTTAGCTTATTTTCTTTGTTTTATTTTACTTTTTATTCTTGGCTTATGTACTGAACTTTTTTTTGCATTATGAACCTCTGTTTTCTTGCGTTCTCTCTCTCTCTCTCTCTCTCTCTCTCTCTCTCTCTCTCTCTCTAACAAAGTAGACAGGCATGGTATTCATTTGATATTCAACAGGTGTGCAAGTTACCCTTCCTCCCTTAGTTTCCCTCCCCCCCGCGTGCAGGAGTGTGTGTGTGTGTGTGTGTGTGTGTGTGTGTGTGTGTGTGTGTGTGTGTGTGTGTGTGTGTGTGTGTGTGTGTGTTACATTTTCCTTGTTCTTTCATTTATTTGTTGTTCCTCTCTGCTACTTTCTCCTCGCCATGTATCCTGCCATTTTTCTTCCTCCATCCTACATTTTTTCCTTCTCGCCCCTTTCACGTAACCTTCCTACCCACCCTCTCATATCCATAATGTAAGCCTCAGTCAGCGCCCCCTCACAAGCGGCATAAAATGCTATGGTTACCCCTTTAAATTAATCACAGAAAAGGGGAACCAAAACAATAACAACCTGGCGCCATCTTTGTTCAGCGTCCGCGGGGTTATGACAGTCGTCTGTTTTAAGGTATTTCGTGACAGCGATTTATTTTGTGTAATACACCTTAACACTGTCTCGTGTGTTATTCAGTTTTTATTAATCTGATATAATTTTCGACAGAATCATACAATATATTATTTAGGTGTAACAAGGCCAGAAGACCTCTGAGCCGGGGACATGGCGGCTTTGGTGCAATTAGCAACGGCATCACCACAGGAACACAACGGTGGCCAACAGGCCGTCGCAGGAGCACAAAAGTGGTCAAAACAGCCCTCAGAGGACATCAATATGGTGTCTTCCTCTATATTTCACACACACACACACACACACACACACACACACACACACACACACACACACAAACACACACACACACACACACACACACACACTGGTAAATGTAAAGCCAGTGTGTCTGCAATACTCTACACACACAGCCACACATGTCACCAACAATGCTGTGGTAGGCGTACAGGTAACCAAAGCACCTTCTCAGAGGACATCAGTCTGGACCAAACTCCGAATGTTAGCTATTAAGTTTATTCTTGTACACAGGCTACCTGATAATGAACTCAGTTTAGCAAAGCACCCTAGTGCTCAAGGGATAAATGAAGGCTGTGTCTAACACCTATATATTGAAAAGTATCCTAAGCTGAATAAAGTATTGTGAGTTTCTCAGAATAATATACAAAGTACAAACAAACAAACACGTATCTTCCCAAAGTCTGACGAATACAGTGGAAAAAATCGAAATAATCTGCAACACACACTGGTCGACATAAGGTTTTTCACTGTATTTCGTCAGTTGTACATTTTCTTCAGTCACCCTTGACAAACCATTACGGGTTATGGTAAAATGTGGCTGGCTTAATTACTGCATGTGGTACTGGGTCATTAAGGTTAAGTGGACGTGATGTGTGTGTGTGAGAGAGAGAGAGAGAGAGAGAGAGAGAGAGAGAGAGAGAGAAAGAGAGGAGGGGGGTAGTGAAGAGAGCGGAGGAAGGACACGTGAATAGAAAAATGAGTAACAGAGGGGATAGGGA
>NC_137003.1:6542701-6590201 GCF_032717465.1 Coenobita brevimanus
CGGTCATGAACCATGTAGCCAACTCCTTATTAAAATGTCTCTCTCCTCCGGGATTAAGGTGTTACGTTATAGATAGATAGATAGATGGATTGATAGACAGATAGACACAGATGTTACTGATGCCCACTATGTCGATAATAAAACGCTACAGATGTCATACAAGAAAATGTTCAGGTGGAAAACGTAGACTAAATCAGTAAGGAACAGGTGATACGAAGCCTCCTAAGCCATCTGGAATACCAACCTGACTGACAAGGATAGCACGCACAAAATACCTCACGCAACCGTCACTTTTTACATCCAAGTCCCTATTTTATGTACTAGGTAACGAACACACTTGTGAGAGAAAAAGAGAGAGAGAGAGAGAGAGAGAGATACAAAGCGGTGGCAAATACACAATTGTCATTTTTCGTGCCACCACAGCTGACGAAATTACCAGCCAAACAGATACACCAAAATGGACGGAAAATTATTGTGTGTGGCCTGAACACCCGTGAATATTTTATTACCTGTATACCTATCTATCTATCTATCTATCTGGCGTGAACACCCGTGAATATTTTATTACCTGGATACCTATCTATCTATCTATCTATCTATCTGGCGTGAACACCCGTGAATATTTTATTATCTGGATACCTATCTATCTATCTATCTGGCGTGAACACCCATGAATATTTTATTACCTATATACCTATCTATCTATATATCTATCTATCAATCTATCTGGCGTGAACACCCGTGAATATTTTATTACCTGTATACCTATCTATCTGTCTATCTACCTATCTATCTATCTACCTATCTATCTGGCGTGAACACCCATGAATATTTTATTACTTATATACCTATCTAACTATCCATCTATCTATCTACCTATCTATCTATCTATCTGGCTTGAACACCTGTGAATATTTTATTACCTATATACATATCTATCTATCTACCTACCTATCTGGCGTGAACACCCATATATTATTACCTATATACCTATCTATCTATCTGGCATCTTATTCCACTACACCACACCAGTAAGCCATACCATGTTGGGGCGCCTTATTCCACTACACCACACCAGTAAGCCATACCATGTTGGGGCGCCTTATTCCACTACACCACACCAGAAAGCCATACCATGTTGGGGCGCCTTATTCCACTACACCACACCAGTAAGCCATACCATGTTGGGGCGCCTTATTCCACTACACCACACCAGTAAGCCATACCATGTTGGGGCGCCTTATTCCACTACACCACACCAGTAAGCCATACCATGTTAGGGCGCCTTATTCCACTACACCACACCAGTAAGCCATACCATGTTGGGGCGCCTTATTCCACTACACCACCAGGTGTAATATTAATTTACCATCCCATTGCATGCTAACACGGTCACTCTGATATAACAAATTTGACGGAAAACACTCTCAGCCTGGCGTGAAGAGTTATGAATAATTTACATAGGCTTAACAATACACACACACACACACACACACACACACACACACACACGGGCATATACACAATTCACTGATTAAAGAACAACAACTGAAACTGCATTTTGTTGACAGACAGGAGTGATGACAGTAACAGCGGGAGTGTTGACAAAATAAACATCAATTCCTTTAACATACCAAACTCTGTGAGATCGGGGAGTGGCATGGAGTGGAGTGGAGTGGAGTGGTTTGGCGTGGTGTGGTGTGGTGTGGTGTGGTGTGGTGTGGTGTTGAGTGGAGTGGAGTGGAGTGGAGTGGAGTGGAGTGGAGTGGTGTGGTGTGGTGTGGTGTGGTGTGGTGTGGTGTGGTTACTCTCACTGTCTGTATCTGACGTGGCATACTGTATATCATCTCTCGTCAACTTTACACACACCAAATTATCTTTACCCTCTGATTACTCCTTTGAATGTTCTCTCTCTCTCTCTCTCTCTCTCTCTCTCACTCCTCTACCAACTCCAAACATCATGCCACTCTCCAGAAATAAGTGTACAGTATTATGCCAACCCCGTCTGCCAACACCAATAAAGAGAGATAATGAGGGTGCCTTGTGCCATCCTAGGGCTGGCAGGGAGCGTAAGTGAACCCTCTACATACCCAACGGCGTCTGTCAGAGGGAACAAACACCACACGGATTTTATTTTATATTATTTTATTTTCCTTTTCCTGGCGAGAATACACAATAAAACTATCCACGGATTTTTTTTTTTTCAGACAAGGTATGATGTAAAAAAAATGAAAACGCTCTGAAAACTGACTTACGTATTTAAAACTCTCTCTCTCTCTCTCTCTCTCTCTCTCTCTCTCTCTCTCTCTCTCTCTCTCTCTCTCAGCCATTATCAAGCGAACAATTAGGCATCACATAAAATGGCTGGAAAATCATAAGTTTATTTTCACACAATGCAGTCTGCAGATTTATTTATACCGATTAAAAATATATAAAAAACAGGGTCTCCCGGTAATAAAATACTACTACTACTACTACTAGTAACTGCGGTGTGCAAAACTACAGTGTATGTTGGCGGTCATGTGGTGTTAGGTTCAAAAGTGCCTTTACACTGACGCCAAACCATGTCACATGCTAATGACATCTTGCTGAAATAATTAACAGTAAACACCTGGCTGGCATCTGTGCTTCATTAGCTCACAAGCCTTCAAGTGTAAACCAATTATTGACCAAAACTGTACTACTTCTCTCTCTCTCTCTCTCTGACATATTTTTTCCCCATTCCATTAAAACTTGTGCTCTCAGTTGCCAAGAAAAAGATACTTGGTGCAGGAGAGAGAGAGAGAGAGAGAGAGAGAGAGAGAGAGAGAGAGAGAGAGAGAGAGAGAGAGGTGTAAACCAAAGAGTGTGGGTGTAAAACTAATGCTCATCTTCTGCCTAAACCTTTGCATAAAAAATTGTCAAGTTGCAGCCGTGTCCATTGCAACTCCATCATTTACAGCAGGATGCAAAAGTTATCCCTTGCCCCTTCACCCCAATGACGTATTTTATGGGTTATTTACACACACACACACACACACACACAAAATACAACTTAGCATTTTTGACTCATCCTCTATAAAGATATCCTTTTAGATGTATTCTTTGTGTGTGGATGATTTTACACACACACACACACACACACACACACTAAATACAACTTAGCATTTTTGACTCATCCTGTATAAAGATATCCTTTTAGATGTATTCTTTGTGTGTGGATGATTTTACACACACACACACACACACACACACACACACACACACACACACACACACACCACTGCTTCTTATCACCTCTTTCTGCTTGTCTTCAGCTCAGTAAAGGTGTTCTGTACTGAAGGTATTAATGAAGCTCTGTTTAAAGGCTCCAGCTTGACAATGATCCCACAAGCTGAACACAAGCCGGAGAACAGAACACAATGATAACACCAAACTATAATAACACCAAGAACACAATAACACCGAAAATAACACAATGATAACACCAAACTATAATAACACCAAGAACACAATAACACCGAAAATAACACAATGATAACACCAAACTATAATAACACCAAGAACACAATAACACCGAAAATAACACAATGATAACACCAAACTATAATAACACCAAGAACACAATAACACCGAAAATAACACAATGATAACACCAAACTATAATAACACCAAGAACACAATAACAAACATCAAGAACAAAGAATAACAAAATGACAAAATATAACAAATAACACGAATAACAACATTACCGTTGCAAATAACTCGAATAACAAAATATACCGTAGCAAATAACACGAATAACAAAATATAACAAATAACACGAACAACAAAATATGAATAACAAAATACAAGAAATAACACGAATAAACAAAATATAACAACGAATAACATAATAACAAACACCAATAACACAATATAACACAACAAATAACAAGATATAACAAATAACGAAAAAAATAACTATAGTGAAAATAAGTTATGTTATTCAGGAGTTTAAATGAATGTTATTAAGTGTATGTAAGGCGTTAATATTTAGCACTGATATTTTTGCTATCAGATATTTGCCCTTAGTTGTATATATAAAGGTGTGACGCTGGTAACAAGGCACTGACGCAAGAAAGCTGGCACGGTTTCTCTCTCTCTCTCTCTCTCTCTCTCTCTCTCTGTTCAGGTACAACGTATTATCTTATGTAGTTCAGGGAAGGCCACTACAGCAACAGGGTCACTATGTTCTATTGATGTAACACTGGGTATAGTCTAGACAGTCCGTTCCCTAAGGCACAGTAATCCTCCACCACGCTACACACGACGCCATACACCACCTGAACCACAAACACCGAAGAAGAATGCACACTCTCTCTCTCTCTCTCTCTCTCTCTCTCTTCAAAGGCTTGGGTGTGCTAAGCCGACTCCGCTCTTTCTTTACCCCTGCGCAATTGTTGACTCTATACAGGGGTTTTATCCGCCCCTGTGTGGGGTACAACTCTCATGTGTGGGGTGGCTCCCCACATACAGCTCTTCTCAATAGGGTGGAGTCAAAGGCTTTTCGTGTCATTAACTCTCCTCCTCTTACTGACTCCCTTCAACCTCTGTCTCTTCGCCGCACTGTTGCATCTTTATCTCTTTTCTATCGCTACTTTAATGGTCACTGCTCCTCTGAACTGTCTGCTTGCATTCCTCCACCTCTACGACGGGCGCGTAGCACCCGTCTGACAGCAAACTCTCATCCTTTTTCTGTCCAACTCTCTAATGCAAGAGTTAACCGTTACTCCCAGTCTTTCATTTATGCAACAGGTCAGCTCTGGAACTGTCTCCCTCTGTCTGTATTTCCTGCTGCCTATGATCTCCAGTCTTTCAAACGCAGTGTGTCCAGGCATCTCAAAATGATCGGATCTTGAATTTGGCTCTATATTGTATTTTGTTTTTCTCTTGGAGGGAACTGTTACTGCGGGCTCATGGCCTTTGGTTCCTTCTTCCTCGCATAAAAAAAAAAAAAAAAAATTGCTGCCTTAATGACACTTCATCACGAAACGTCTTTCACAGCGCCTTAGAGAGAGAGAGAGAGAGAGGGGGGGGGGGAGAATTAACTTCCCGACCATCAGTCAGTTAACCTTTCATTTTTCTATCTCCACTCACCCTCCTTCGTTTTCTCTTTTTCTGGCTTCTAACCTAACTTACGGAGGAACTTGGGCTGGGATGACAATGATGAAAATAATGACGATGCTGATGATAACAAACTCAGAAAGATAAGGCAGACATTGACGATGCTGATGATAACAAACTCAGAAAGATAAGGTGGAGTGACGATGCAGATGATAAACCCAGAAAGATAATATACATACTGACGATGCTGATGATAACAAACTCAGAAAGATAACGTGGAGTGACGATGCAGATGATAAACCCAGAAAGATAATATACATACTGACGATGCTGATGATAACAAACTCAGAAAGATAACGTGGAGTGACGATGCAGATGATAAACTCAGAAAGATAATATACATACTGACGATGCTGATGATAACAAACTCAGAAAGATAACGTGGAGAGACAATGCTGATCATAACAAACTCAGAGTGATAAGGTAGAGATAAAATGTGTACATTTTTATTAGTCTTAAAGAAATTTTGTAGGAAGTAATAATGTACAGTGTGTATTAAATGTGGGGTAATCTCTCTCTCTCTCTCTCTCTCTCTCTCTCTCAGTAGTAGCGAGTAATAGGTGGAAATAAGGTTCTGAGCTGAGATAGTGACACGATGAGTAGAAAGAATCCTCCGGGTGAGACAGAACATCAACCCATTTCCTCAGTTAGTAATCCAATATAACCCCATTTCCCCACCAAAACACACACAATTCTCCAAATAATATGCAGGTAATAAGGAGAAAATAATGTGGGAAGAGGGATGGTGGTGTGGGATGTGGAATGGTGGGAGAGTTCAGGGATTGGTTTGGGTTGTTTCTGGACGGCGTGTCAATGTATGCAAGTTGTGTTAGGTCTGTTGTCTTGTATGTATTCTACCCCTTCCCCCCCATGGTCTTTCATCCCCTCTCTTAGTTTCTTCCTTCCCTTCCTTCTCTCTCTTCCTTCCTTCCCTCTCTTCCTTTCTTTCTTCCTTCCTTCCCTCCTTCCTTCCTTCTCATCCTCTTTTCACCCTCTCTCACTCTTCCCATATTCTCCCATTCCTATTTCCCTATCTCCTTTTTCCCTTCTTTCTTCTTCCCCTTTCCCTCCCTGTATCTTCCCTTCCCCTTCTCCACCATCTCCTTTCTTCCCTCCCCCTCCTATCCCCAACCTTGGCCTACCTCTGATTTTCTGATTCAGACAGGCAGACAGACAGACAAAGCGAAATAAATACGCTGCTATGATACCACACACACACACACACACACACACACACACACACACACACACACACACACACACACACCACTGCTTCTTATCACCTCTTTCTGCTTGTCTTCAACTCAGTAAAGGTGTTCTGTACTGAAGGTATTAATGACGCTCTGTTTAAAGGCTCCAGCTTGACAATGATCCCACAAGCTGAACACAAGCCGGAGAACAGAACACAATGATAACACCAAACTATAATAACACCAAGAACACAATAACACCGAAAATAACACAATGATAACACCAAACTATAATAACACCAAGAACACAATAACACCGAAAATAACACAATGATAACACCAAACTATTATAACCCCAAGAACACAATAACAAACATCAAGAACAAAGAATAACAATGACAAAATATAACAAATAACACGTAGCAAATAACACGAATAACAAAATATACCGTAGCAAATAACACGAAAAACAAAATATAACAAATAACACGAACAACAAAATACAAGAAATAACACGAATAACAAAATATAACAACGAATTACACAATAACAAACACCAATAACACAATATAACACATTACAAATAACAAGATATAACAAATAACAAAAAAAATAACTATAGTGAAAATAAGTTATGTTATTCAGGAGTTTAAATGAATGTTATTAAGTGTATGTAAGGCGTTAATATTTAGCACTGATATCTTTGCTATCAGATATTTGCCCTTAGTTGTATATATAAAGGTGTGACGCTGGTAACAAGGCACTGACGCAAGAAAGATGGCATCTCTCTCTCTCTCTCTCTCTCTCTTGGTTCAGGTACAACGTATTATCTTATGTAGTTCAGGGAAGGCCACTACAGCAACAGGGTCACTATGTTCTATTGATGTAACACTGGGTATAGTCTAGACAGTCCGTTCCCTAAGGCACAGTAATCCTCCACCACGCTACACACGACGCCACACACCACCTGAACCACAAACACCGAAGAAGAGTTCTCTCTCTCTCTCTCTCTCTTCAAAGGCTTGGGTGTGCTAAGCCGACTCCGCTCTTTCTTTACCCCTGCGCAATTGTTGACTCTATACAGGGGTTTTATCCGCCCCTGTGTGGGGTACAACTCTCATGTGTGGGGTGGCTCCCCACATACAGCTCTTCTCAATAGGGGGGAGTCAAAGGCTTTTCGTGTCATTAACTCTCCTCCTCTTACTGACTCCCTTCAACCTCTGTCTCTTCGCCGCACTGTTGCATCTTTATCTCTTTTCTATCGCTACTTTAATGGTCACTGCTCCTCTGAACTGTCTGCTTGCATTCCTCCACCTCTACGACGGGCGCGTAGCACCCGTCTGACAGCAAACTCTCATCCTTTTTCTGTCCAACTCTCTAATGCAAGAGTTAACCGTTACTCCCAGTCTTTCATTTATGCAACAGGTCAGCTCTGGAACTGTCTCCCTCTGTCTGTATTTCCTGCTGCCTATGATCTCCAGTCTTTCAAACGCAGTGTGTCCAGGCATCTCAAAATGATCGGATCTTGAATTTGGCTCTATATTGTATTTTGTTTTTCTCTTGGAGGGAACTGTTACTGCGGGCTCATGGCCTTTGGTTCCTTCTTCCTCGCATAAAAAAAAAAAAAAAAAATTGCTGCCTTAATGACACTTCATCACGAAACGTCTTTCACAGCGCCTTAGAGAGAGAGAGAGAGAGAGGGGGGGGGGAGAATTAACTTCCCGACCATCAGTCAGTTAACCTTTCATTTTTCTATCTCCACTCACCCTCCTTCGTTTTCTCTTTTTCTGGCTTCTAACCTAACTTACGGAGGAACTTGGGCTGGGATGACAATGATGAAAATAATGACGATGCTGATGATAACAAACTCAGAAAGATAAGGCAGACATTGACGATGCTGATGATAACAAACTCAGAAAGATAAGGTGGAGTGACGATGCAGATGATAAACCCAGAAAGATAATATACATACTGACGATGCTGATGATAACAAACTCAGAAAGATAACGTGGAGTGACGATGCAGATGATAAACCCAGAAAGATAATATACATACTGACGATGCTGATGATAACAAACTCAGAAAGATAACGTGGAGTGACGATGCAGATGATAAACTCAGAAAGATAATATACATACTGACGATGCTGATGATAACAAACTCAGAAAGATAACGTGGAGAGACAATGCTGATCATAACAAACTCAGAGAGATAAGGCAGAGATAAAATGTGTACATTTTTATTAGTTTTAAAGAAATTTTGTAGGAAGTAATAATGTACAGTGTGTATTAAATGTGGGGTAATCCCTCTCTCTCTCTCTCTCTCTCAGTTGTAGCGAGTAATAGGTGGAAATAAGGTTCTGAGCTGAGATAGTGACACGATGAGTAGAAAGAATCCTCCGGGTGAGACAGAACATCAACCCATTTCCTCAGTTAGTAATCCAATATAACCCCATTTCCCCACCAAAACACACACAATTCTCCAAATAATATGCAGGTAATAAGGAGAAAATAATGTGGGAAGAGGGATGGTGGTGTGGGATGTGGAATGGTGGGAGAGTTCAGGGATTGGTTTGGGTTGTTTCTGGACGGCGTGTCAATGTATGCAAGTTGTGTTAGGTCTGTTGTCTTGTACGTATTCTACCCCTTCCCCCCCCCCCTCATTGGTCTTTCCTTCCCTCTTTTAGTTCCTCCCTTCTCTTCCTTCCCTCTCTTCCTTCTTTTCTTTCTTCCTTCCCTCTCTTCCTTTCTTTCTTCCTTCCTTCCCTCTCTTCCTTCCTTCCTTCCTTCTCATCCTCTCTTCATCCTCTCCCACTCTTCCCATCTCCTTCTCCCATTCCTATCTCTCTTCCTCCTTTATCCCTTCTCCCTTCCTCCCCTTTCCCTTCCTGTATCTTCCCTTCCCCTTCTTCACCAACTCCTTTCTTCCCTCCCCCTCCTATCCCCAACCTTGGCCTACCTCTAATTTTCTGATTCAGACAGGCAGACAGACAGACAAAGTGAAATAAATAAGCAGCTATGATACCACACACACACACACACACACACACACACACACACACACACACACACACACACACACACCACTGCTTCTTATCACCTCTTTCTGCTTGTCTTCAACTCAGTAAAGGTGTTCTGTACTGAAGGTATTAATGACGCTCTGTTTAAAGGCTCCAGCTTGACAATGATCCCACAAGCTGAACACAAGCCGGAGAACAGAACACAATGATAACACCAAACTATAATAACACCAAGAACACAATAACACCGAAAATAACACAATGATAACACCAAACTATAATAACACCAAGAACACAATAACACCGAAAATAACACAATGATAACACCAAACTATTATAACCCCAAGAACACAATAACAAACATCAAGAACAAAGAATAACAATGACAAAATATAACAAATAACACGTAGCAAATAACACGGATAACAAAATATACCGTAGCAAATAACACGAAAAACAAAATATAACAAATAACACGAACAACAAAATACAAGAAATAACACGAATAACAAAATATAACAACGAATTACACAATAACAAACACCAATAACACAATATAACACATTACAAATAACAAGATATAACAAATAACGAAAAAAAAATAACTATAGTGAAAATAAGTTATGTTATTCAGGAGTTTAAATGAATGTTATTAAGTGTATGTAAGGCGTTAATATTTAGCACTGATATCTTTGCTATCAGATATTTGCCCTTAGTTGTATATATAAAGGTGTGACGCTGGTAACAAGGCACTGACGCAAGAAAGATGGCATCTCTCTCTCTCTCTCTCTCTCTTGGTTCAGGTACAACGTATTATCTTATGTAGTTCAGGGAAGGCCACTACAGCAACAGGGTCACTATTTTCTATTGATGTAACACTGGGTATAGTCTAGACAGTCCGTTCCCTAAGGCACAGTAATCCTCCACCACGCTACACACGACGCCACACACCACCTGAACCACAAACACCGAAGAAGAGTTCTCTCTCTCTCTCTCTCTCTTCAAAGGCTCGTCTTAATTGCTGCCTTAATGACATTTCATCACGAAACGTCTTTCACAGCGCCTTAGAGAGAGAGAGAGAGAGAGTTAACTTCCCAACCATCAGTAAGTTAACCTTTCACTTTTCTATCTACACTCACCCTCCTTCGTGTTCTCTTTTTCTGGCTTCTAACTAACCTAACTTACGAAGGAACTTGGGCTGGGATGACAATGATGAAAATAATGACGATGCTGATGATAACAAACTCAGAAAGATAAGGTAGACATTGACGATGCTGATGATAAACACAGAAAGATAAGGTAGAGATAAAATGCGTAATTTTTATTAGTCTAAAAGAACGTTTGTAGGAAGTGATAATGTACAGTGTTTATTAAATGTGGGATAATCTCTCTCTCTCTCTCTCTCTCAGTAGTAGCGAGTAATAGATGGAAATAAGGTGCTGAGCTGAGATAGTGACGCGATGAGTAGAAAGAATCCTCCGGGTGAGACAGAACATTAACCCATTTCCTCAGTTAGTAAGCCAATATAACTCCATTTCCCCACCATAACACACACAATTCCCCAAATAATAGGCGGGTAATAAGGAAAAAATAAGGTGGGAAGAGGGAGGGTGGTGTGGGATGTGGAATGGTGGGAGAGTTCAGGCATTTGCTTGGGTTGTTTCTAGACGGCGTGTCAATGTATGCAAGTTGTGTTAGGTCTGTTGTCTTGTACGTATTCTCCCCCATCACCCCCCCCCCTTGGTCTGTCATCCCCTCTCTTAGTTCCTTCCTTCCCTCCCTTCCCTTCTTTCCCTCTCTTCCTTCCTTCTCATCCTCTCTTTACCCTCTCCCACTCTTCCCATCTCCTTCTCCCATTCCTATCTCTCTTCCTCCTTTATCTCTTCTCCCTTCCTCCCCTTTCCCTTCCTGTATCTTCCCCTCCCCTTCTTCACCATCTCCTTTTTTCCCTCCCCCTCCTATCCCCAACCTTGGCCTACCTCTGATTTTCTGATTCAGACAGGCAGACAGACAGACAAAGAGAAATAAATAAGCAGCTATGATACCAGAGAGAGAGAGAGAGAGAGAGAGAGAGAGAGTGAAGGAATGTATAGCGAACCATCCTATTCACTTATGAGCTGAAAATGCTTAGTTAATGACCCGTGAAGGAGGGAGAGAAGGAGGGAGGGAGAGAATAATGTTAGGAGGGGAGGGAAGGAGGGACAGGATGCAGGGAGGAGGGGAGGAAAGGAGGGAGAGGAAGCAGGGAGGAGGGAAGGAAAGGAGGGAGAGGAAGCAGGGAGGAGGGAAGGAAAGGAGGGAGAGGAAGCAGGGAGGAGGGAAGGAAAGGAGGGAGAGGAAGCAGGGAGGAGGGGAGCAAGGGAGGGAGAGGAAGCAAGGAGAAAAGGAGGTCGGAAAGAGGGAAAAGACGGAGGAAGAAGGGAGGGAAGGAGATGATATGGAAGGGGAGGTGAGGAGAGAAGGAGGAAGGGGAATTTGGGAGAGACGAGAGAGGCAGAGAACTATAAGGAGGGAAACAGGAGGAAAGGAGGAAAGAAGGGAAGAAAAGACGGAGGTGGGAGGAAAGAGGGGAGATGGTATGGAAGGGGAGAAGGAAAGACCATAATGAAGGAGAGGATAAGGGAAGGAGATGGGATGGAAGGGGAGCAAGTGGAGGGAGGACGGGACGGAGGGAAAGAGGAAATCATCCTCATCATCATCCTCATCATCATGATCATTATCATCATCATCATCTCCACTGCAATAATCGCCGTGGTTCAGATCCAAAGGAAGTATTTACAAGGGCTTTAACTGATTATTACCATAAGCAGGCATTTGTGACAAAGTCTTAACAGATTTTTTTTTCTGTCTGTGTGTATGTGTCTGTCTCTGTCTCTGTCTGTCTGTCTCTCTCTCTCTCTCTCTCTCTCTCTCTCTCTCTCTCTCTCTCTCTCATATTCACTAGTTATGCAGTGTTTTGTTGTCGTATGAGTGAAGGTAAAAGTATAAACAAACAATATTATACACAAATCCTTCAGTATATGATCGCTCGCCTCAGTAGAATGGTCCAGAAAAAAGTACACACACACACACACACACACACACACACACACACACACATCACTATACGATATGGGTTAATGGAGGGCTAGTGACCCCTTCAGTACGAGAGGCTGTCGCTAAGTTGACCCAAATCGTGGGCAGGACACAAGACCACAGTAACAACAGGCCTTATGACACGACGACGGTTAAGGTCAAGAAGAAAAAAAAAAAAATTGGGAACAAGAAAGATGGAGGAAACAAGGGGGACGGGAAGGAGGGGTGGTGAGAGTGAGTGAGAAAATGAGGGTGAAAATTGGGTGAGTGAGTGAGAAGTGAGTGAGTGAGGAGTGAGTGAATGAGTAAGTGAAAACTGAGTGAGTATGAGTGGGTGAGTGCGAAGTGAGTGACAAGTGAGTGCGAAGTGAGTTAGAAGTGAGTGAGTGAGTTGGTGAGAAAATGAGTGAGTGAAGGGATTCAAAGGAATGAGAAAAATAAACAACGTGGGACGAGGCTTAAAGCTGGAATGGATAAAAGAAATGGCTGCTAATTAGCGACACGAGAGAGAGAGAGAGAGAGAGAGAGAGAGAGAGAGAGAGAGAGAGAGAGAGAGAGAGGGGGGGGGAATGTCCAATGGTTGCCATGGTAACGGGAGGCTGAAGGATGTAAACAATCAGCTCCGTAGACGCCATGTACTGTATTTAGGAATAATATTCATAATTGATCTTAAACTAATTTCTTCTACGATACACAAGTCTCTTTAGTAATTAACTGATAACTCTGGCTGTATCTGTGACTTTAATATTTATTATGGTGTGGCTATGAACTGCTTAGCACTTGTATCATTGATATTACTATTATAAACCAATAATCATAGACCTAATATACGCTAAGAAAGTTTATGAATATATCACACGAAGTATTTATAAAAGATCTTAAGTCACATTATCTCGACTTCTACCGTAAGTATGGTACCATGGCAAATATTTATAAAGGATATTAAGCCACATTTTTGGACATATATATATATATATATATGGTACCGGAACAAGTATTATAAAGGATCTTAATCCACATATTTTCAACATATGTGATGCCATAAGAAGTATTTATAAAGGATCTTACGCCACAATTTTCCGACATATAAGTATGGCACCACAAGAAGTATTTATAAAAGATCTTAAGCAACAATTTTTCCGACACGCGTCTAAAAGTTAATCTCTTCAGCCCGAGGACGTGATTTGTCTTTTCTTCCTTTCTTTCTGTATTTTTTACCTGGCCCCGAGGCTACTACTGAACCAAGGCGTGGGCGTGTGTTAGTGGCGTAGTTAATAAATACTTTATCTAACACCTTTATGTCAAACAGTCTCTCCTGTGTACAATAAAATCACCCGTAAGTATTAAGAATATAATGATAACAACGTCAAGGTAGTGCAGAGGATAAGATAATTTATACATATACTCTGCCTAACAGTTAACTCCTTTACTATGATGCCTCCTTTACTCTTTTGTTAGTGATATACACACCAGTAAAATATAATGTACCAAGCAACTCTAATAGTAAAGCAATTAATTAAAATATATCCAGCCATACGGTTCCAAGAATCTATTATAAGAGAAACAGATCCACTAAATATAATAAGAACAAAACACATCCTCAAGCTATACGGCTGAAAAAATAAAATAAAATAAAATAAAACTCCCAGACTGATTTATGATAAAGAATAACTGATAAGGAGACTTGGTTATTAGTGGGGCAGCATAGCAAACCTGTTGTGCATTTTGTGATACAAGCACCAAATTTGGCACAAATGTACATTAATATGTTGCGAACACTTTCAGATATTGGGCCACTTGAAATTCTCTCTTTATGTCCGCCATATTGGATTTCAAAATGGCCGCCACTTGAAACCTACATTTGCTATTATCTCTGGACATAATGCAGCTACTGACTTGATTCTAGTATCTAAATGTATGTTTTTGGGGGCAAGGAATCCAATGGTACCAATTGCCACTTGGTATTGTCAAGTATTGGCCGCCATATTGGATTTCAAAATGGCCGCCACTTGAAATCTACATTTGCGATTATCTCTGGGTCTAATGCAGCTATTGACTTGAATTCTGGTGTCTAAATGTATGTTTTGGGGGCAAGGAATCCAATGGTATCAATTTGCACTGAGTATTGTAACCAATGGGCCGCCATATTGAATTTCAAAATGGCTGCTTTACATTACATGGCCGCTTCACGATCTACATTTGACATTATCTTTGGATCTAATGTAGCTATTGACTTGATTCTGGTGGTGGTGATACAGAACTGCTGGGCCGTCTCAGTGGTGGGGACATGATAGCGTTGGACGCCCAGTATCACCCATGGTGCTTGATAGGACTTTACAATCGCACAAGAAAGGCCCAGTCAACAGGATCACAGGACACAAACCAAGAGCGAGCAATGTCGGCAGTTGTCTTCGCTGAACTCGTCCTCTACATTGAAGAAACCAGACAAGATGAGGAGACGGCACCAGTATTCAGATTGGCTGACCTTGTCCAGCTCTATCAGTCCAGAATGGAACAGCTAGGAGTTCAGCTCGACGCGAGAGTCCACTCCACACGACTGAAACAGAGACTGCTGGCTCAGTTTCCTGACATGCGGGCACACACCAAGGGGAGAGACATCATGATGGCATTTGAAGAAGATCTCGGTGCTGCTCTTGCCAAAGCCTGCGAGCTGGACAGTGACAGTGACGCAGTCCATCTTGCCCATGCTGCACAGATTGTTCGCCGTCACATGTTTGGAGAAGCCAAGCCCTTCACAGGATTCCCTGAAGGATGTCAAGAAGAATCTGTGTCACCGTTGCTGCTTGCCCTAGTCAGTATGATCCTAGAGGGACCCAGCATCAAGGAACAGATGGCAGACACTAACCCTGCAGCAATTGCCACAGCCCAGATACTGAAGTTCAACAGCGTCAAACACAAGCGAACACGTGGCACCACATCATCCACCAGTGTCAGGCACAGTGTTGCACAGAAGACCCCACTTCCAATATACATAGGGATGATGCTGCATGCTCATACACGCAAGAAGGAATTGGTCGACAGACTGTCACACCTTGGCCTGAGCATCTCCTATGATTGAGTGCTCCAGCTCTCAGCACAGATGGGCAACAGTGTCTGCCAACAGTTTCACAGAGAACGAGTGGTCTGCCCTCCGAAGATGCGTGGCCAAGTGTTCACAACTGCCGCTGTAGACAACATAGATCACAACCCCAGTGCAACAACATCAAAGGACTCCTTCCATGGTACCGGTATCTCCCTCATACAACATCCTTCTTACACTGGTGAAGGAGTGGATCGGAGCATCGTCATTGTTGGAGGATCTGGGGATGCACGGTCCAAGACAGTCGCCCCCTTGCCGCACTACTACACTGATGTACCCCCTGTCACTAGCAGCATCAAGAAGTCGCCTGTCCCAGCTGCTAGAGTGGCGTCATTGACCAGAGGAGACTTCAAACAGCAGACTGATGAAGAATACCAATGGCTAGGCAATGCAAAGCGAGTCCTGGAAGACAACACTGGTACAGTGGATAATGACAACACATCTTGGGCTGCATTTCATGCCAGCCGACAGCCACCAGATGCTCGAGTCATCAGCCCCACGTCGCTGCTTCCACTCTTCCTGGAGAGTGCCCACACAGTGGCCATGATCCGGCACTCAATGGACGTCGTGAAGACTGCTGTGGAACACCTGAATCCTGGACAGACACCAGTGGTCACCTTTGATCAGCCACTGTTTGCTTTGGCCAAGCAGATACAGTGGAAGTGGCCAGAGAGCTATGGTGAAGACCAGATAGTGGTGATGTTTGGTGGCCTCCACATAGAGATGGCGGCACTGAAGACACTGGGGGACTGGCTGCAAGGGAGTGGTTGGGTGCAGTCTGGACGGTACTGCCAGAACTCACTGAGGCGCTGCTGCTGCTGTCCTCTGCACCGCGTGACATACCAGACGATGCAATGCGCATCATCGAGAGGTTCGTGATCCTGTTGTATGATCGAACCAGCAAATGCACAGACATTGACAAGGCCAGGAGGAAACTCTTCGCAAGGAAGAACAATGTGCAGCTCATCCCTCCAACGAAGGCAGCTCTGGAGGAACATGTCAAGAGGGCAGTGTATCAAGGTGGACATGTGTGGGGTCAGATACTGCTGCCAGCACCAGAGGTCCCTCCACCAGCCAACTGGGGTTGGTCAAGGACTGGAGAAGGACAGTACACACCTTACTGGACCAGGCTACCTGAGGCAGCTCACAGCTGCATTGAGCTGGTTTCTTGCAAGTGCAAGAAAGGGTGTGTGAGGCACTGCAAGTGCAAAAAGGCTGCCCTTCAGTGCACAGCCCTCTGTGTGTGTGAAGGGGACTGCACATGACGATGAGTCCACAACATACATGTACTTGTGGCAATGCTGAACTTGTTAACATGACACTGTTTATGTACACGTATCTTCAGTACCGGTATATACCTAGCCTCAGATACCAGACCATTGTAGAATGTCAGTATACACCTAGCCTCAGATACTAGACCATGTAGCATGTCAGTATTATACCTAAGACATTTACAGAACTAAGACATTTACACACATTTAACATGCTTTAATAAAATCATTCTTTTCAAAGTATTGTGTTGAATCCAATATTTGCCTAGATAATTTCCAAATACAATTATATAACAGACTGTGATAGATAATATTAAGTTGAAATTGTTACCATTGGATTCCTTGCCCCCAAAAACATACATTTAGATACTAGAATCAAGTCAATAGCTGCATTATGTCCAGAGATAATAGCAAATGTAGATTTCAAGTGGCGGCCATTTTGAAATCCAATATGGCGGACATAAAGAGAGAATTTCAAGTGGCCCAATATCTGAAAATGTTCGCAACATATTAATGTACATTTGTGCCAAATTTGGTGCTTGTATCACAACATGCACAATTCTTTTGAATATTTGGGCTAAGCCGCCCCACCATATGGAATTAATGGTTCTGATAATTTGTAAACAACACTCCTGCCCTGCCAGCGATGAAAATGACGTCACGTGATTACAGACACACACACAGGCAGATAAAACAGTAGAAATAAAATGAAATTTTGTGTTTAAACAGTGATAAAGGAATAATAACTTGAGGCAAAACAATGTGCTATGAGAGAGAGAGAGAGAGAGAGAGAGAGAGAGAAGCGACACTAAGATAAAGGAAAAGAGAGGGGGATCGGAAGGATGAGAGGTGAGGGAAGCAGAGAAAAAAAAATAAGAACACAGAATGGTAGGAGAGAGAACGGAGGGAGAGGGAGGGAGGTAGGAAAGGGAGAGGAGAGAAGGAGAGAGGAGGAAGAGATGCGGTTCTGAGAGGCAAAAGTTGATAAATGGTGAATGGAAGCAATCGGCTGTAAGAAAAGAGGGAGGGTGAGATAGATGGGTAAAGGAGAGAGAGAGAGAGAGAGAGAGAGAGAGAGAGAGAGAGAGAGACACACACACACACACACAGACAGACAGACAGACAGAAAGAGACAGACAGACAGAATCATAATGAAGAGGTTAACGTGGGATATGTAGTCAAAACTTCTAACACTGGTCTTCTCTTCCTCTTCTCCAAGCCCTTCCCTTACGCACCCACCCATCCACACACACACACACACACACACACACACACACACACACACACACACACACACCATTTCTAGTCTCTTCAATATCAAAGTTACTACATATAACTAAACAATCGCCTCTGGGAATAAGCAAAGATAAAATATAAGAGACGTCATGGTGTTGAAATCTTTCAATCTCTACCCAAGTCTGTTTGCATTCTAAAACTGTAAAGAGGGACCTGGATTGTGACTGAACGGTTTTGCATGATAATCCAAAGGAAAGTTTGGTTGTGTTTTTTTGTGTTTTTCTTTTGTATATATTTATGACTGTGTGACTGTACTCTGGCCGCATTATACTGCCAGAGTATGTTGAGGTCAGGTTCGATACTTGTTACTTCTCCCGCATTCACTTCCTCACCATCTAATTCTTCTACTGTCCTTCACCGGCCTTCTAACTTGGCCGCAATTATCACAACAGGTGTTTTTCCAGTCACTCACGCTGACGAGGTAGTACAGGAAAAATTTATGCAGAAAAAAAAGTCCTGGTGGAACTTGAAGTCAGCCTCTTCACAAATCAGCTGGTAACATTGTGCTTTGTACTCCTCACACTGAATAATTCATTCATTTTGTACCCTGGTACTGAATTTCGTCTTTGTATTCCGCTGCAGCCACCCACCACCGTGCCTCTGCAATCAACGCTGACCCTGTGGTGACCCGGGCGGTGTTCAGGCCGCGTGTAAACAACAGCAGGTGGTCGTCCCGGCAACGTAAACAAAACCCAGCACCAGGATTGGCCCACGTGACATGACTACACCACACCTCTCTGACCCAATGGCCACACTAACGTTATACTGTATAGCGTATAATTTGTATATTGGTCCATGTGTTCGTATGTTTGCCGTCTGGTTCCATTTATAACATTTACGAGCATCATCGTTTTCTTCTTAGTCTATCCACCAACAGCAGCTTCTGCGTGTATGCATGAAGGTGTAGTTGTGCACATATATACAGATTCACTTCAAGGCGATAAATAACGAGGACGTGAACAATGACTGAATACAACTGAAGCCATCTCCGGAGCACAACATACTTTTCAGAATATTATGAGCAATTTTCATAATACAGTAGTTCAATATAATTGTCCACCACTACACACACACACACACACACACACACACACACACACACACACACACACAGGGAGACAGAAAGAGTATATACTGTAGCGTACGAGGAGGGGGGGAGGGGGTTGTCTTTCAACACGCCAGGCCTGGGCCAGCTGCTGTGCTAAACACGTTCAAGACGTGATTTATGGATCCTGATGGGCAGCTGATGTGTACGATCAAGTAACACCATTTTTGTCACTGGGGAACTGACCCACCCCATCCAATGATTTACACACGGGTATAAACTCTGAAGGCTTTTGTCACTGGGGAACTGACCCGCCCCATCCAATGATTTACACACGGGTATAAACACTGAAGGCTTTTGTCACTGGGGAACTGACCCGCCCCATCCAATGATTTACACACGGGTATAAACACTGAAGGCTTTTGTCACTGGGGCTAACCCAACCCATCCAATGATTTACACATGGATATAGACACTGAAGGCTTTTGGAGCGGCTATAGGATGAAAAGTGTATGTAAGAAATTTTTTTGACAGAAGACATGCTCCTTCATTCTCTTAAATGTCCGCTCAGGGTAGAATCGAACCCAGGTCAAGGAATATTTGTAGACACACGGGCTACCAGAAGCCTTACTACATAGAGCCAAAGACCATAACCACCCAACTGTCCTAATTGTCGACATTAAATAATATTGATACCAACTACACACACACACACACACACACACACACACACACAGAAAGAGAGAGAGAGAGAGAGAGCATGTGGGAACAGATGAAGGGAGATGGATAGCAGAATGGACTGCAAGGCTAACAAGTGGGGGAAGACGGATGGTGATGGTGAGAGGGAGAAGGGGAGGGAAGGAAGGTGGGGGTGAGAGTGGGTGAGGGGGAGAGGGGTGAAGAGCTGGTGGGTGGGGGTGGGGAATGAGAGGAAAGAACAGGGGGATATGACAGTGGGAGGGTGGGGGTGAGGGTGGAATGGTGGGGGAGATGAAGGTGGGTGAGTGGTTGATGGGGGACAGATGGGTGAGATGTGAAGCTGTTGGATGAGGGGGTCTGTCTTAAACTGAATAAAAGGTTTGAGAGTAACACTGGAAGCTTTATACACACACACACACACACACACACACACACTACTCAAAAATATTTCCTGTATTTTTTCCTCCGTTTTTCTTTCACATCACAAAAGGTTTTCAGAAATGAAAATAAATATTAAGTCGCGAGTAAAATAAAAAGACGAGGATGAATGATTTCAGGTCGCACTTCACCCCTCGACTTTATCCCGGTGTTTTAATGAGAGAGAGAGAGAGAGAGAGAGAGAGAGAGAGAGAATTTATTTAAGATATCATACCTAAATTAATAGCCTACTTGTTTAATATTACGCCATTATAACTCTTACTTCCCTATTTAACCATGAATCTCTTAGTGTTTTTCTCTCTCTTTCTCTCCTCTCCGTGCCATTCTTTCAATTTTCTTCTTCATCCTTATATTCCCATTCCTCACAGTCCTTCCACTCTTCTCTCTCTCTCTCTCTCTCTCTCTCCTGTTTGTCTTGCCTTCCTTTATCATCACTATTGCCTCTCTTCCCTCTCTCTCCTCTCCCCTCCCTCTCCTCTGTCTCGCTCTTTTCTCTCCATTTCTCCCCTTCTGTGTTTGACTTTCTCTCTTCCCTCTTGACAAGGCTGTACAGTATTTCATTTATTATTTTCCATGATCGTCCTGTGTCTGTCTGTATCTATCTATCTACCTATCTATCTACCCATCGATCCTTCTATATATCTATTTATCTATCTACCTATCTATTATCTATCTTCCCCAGCAAAAAGTTAGTCTGTATTAATGAGGCTGGTACAGTGGATAGTCAGTGATATATGCCTTCACTTATATGCTATCCTTGTCAGTTACAGAGTCAGAAATGGTCACAAAGACGACTACAGGTGTACAGGTAGAAGTGAGGGTGAAGGTGAGAGTGTGGGAGAGAAAGGAGAGGGAAGCGTGAAGGTAAGGTAGGCGAGGAAGAGAGGTAAGTGTGAGGGAAGGGGACAGGGAGAAGGAGACGTAAGCGTGAGGGAGAGGGAGAGGGTGAGGGTGAGGTAGGAGGATGAGGGAGGTAAAATAAGGGCGAGGGAAAGGGAGAGGGTGATGGTGGTGGCGGCGTGTGTGGGAATATTCAACAGTGTTCTGAGCCCCACACCATGCCAGTGGGGATCTGTACGTATTTACCTGTGTGTGTGTGTGTGTGTGTGTGTGTGTGTGTGTGTGTGTGTGTGTGTGGTAGGGGTTGGGTGTGGTAGTGGTGGTGGTACAAAGGTCAAGGTTAAAACTGTTTACTGATACAATCTGGTCATAATGTATACAATCTTACTGCTGTCCCTGCCTTATATTTCCTATTTTTTTATTTTATTGCTATCATTTTCCCTCTCTCTATACTTCAGCTCCTCTCACTCTTTGTCTCTCTCTCTCTCTCTCTCTCTCTCTCTCTCTCTCGTAATCTCCCTGCCTTTCTTCCCGCCTCTCTCCCTGGCAAACAAAGGGATATTTTCTATCAGTGAAGGCCAGACGGGAGGGAAGAGAAGAAGAGATGGCAGAGGGAGAAGAAGAAGAGGCAGAAACGGAGGAGAAGAGAGGGATGGAGAGAAGTGGGAGAGGGAGAGGACCGGGGAAAAAAGGGGAGGGAAGATGAAGAGGGAGAAAGAAGGGGAGGAAGAGATGGAGGAACAATGAACGTCGTGGAGAGGAGAGGAGAGAAGGGAGAGGGAAAAGAAAGAAGACATGGAGGAAGGAAAGAGATAGAGAGGATCAGGAGAGAGGGGAGAGGGAGGGAAGGTTAGGAGTGAGGTGGGAGGTAAGGAGTGAGAGAGAATAGAGAGTAGGGGAGACTGATATACAATGATGGGGGTGGTGAGGGGGAGAGACAGGTTGGATAAAGAGGAAAAAAAATAAGAGGAAGAGGAGGAGGAGGAGTATAGAGAGAAGAGAGTAAGAAGGGGGAAGAAAAGAGCAGAGGAAACTAACGAGGAGGAGAAAGAAAAAACATGACACGTAAGGAAAAGGTAAAGGGAAACGGAAAGACGAAATTTAGCGAAGAGGAGAAGGACGAAACTGAAAAAATGTAGGAATGAGGAAGAAAGGAATGGAAAAAGGAAGCGGTGAGTAATAAAGGAGACGAAAAATAAGAGAGGTAAAGAGAAGGAAGTAATGAAGAGGAAGGGAGGGAGGGGGAAGGAGAGGAAAAGGTGAAAAGCGGGGGAGGACAACAAAATGAAGAAAGTTAAAGAGAAGGATTTGTAAGACGGGAGGAGAAATGTGGGCGGAGGAAGAAGGAAGAATCAAGACAAGAAGAAAATAAGGCGGAAAGACAAACAACTTAAGAATGAAGCAAAAAGGAAAGAAAGAGAAGAAAATAATAAGCTGAAAGTCCATGAAAAGGAAGAAGACGAGAAGAAGGGAAAGCCAGAAGGAGGCAGGGACAGGGGAAGGGACAGGAAGAATAAAAGCCTGGCTGTCTAATGAAATTCCTTGGTTTGTTTTCCTCCTGATTGCTGAGACACTCCCTCCCGCCTCCCCCCCTCCTCTCTTTCTCTCTCTCTCTCAAAAGGCTGATGGACGAGGGAGCTCATAAGTGAACGACAACGAACCAGACAATAATGACGCTAATAATAATAATAATAATAATAATAATAGTAATAATACTGTAATAATAATAATAATAATAATAATAATAATAATAATAATAATAATAACAATAATAATAATAATAGTAATAATACTGTAATAATAATAATAATAATAATAATAATAGTAATAATGATCATGCTGATGATAAAAATGATAATAATAATAATTAGTGGTAGGTGGGGGCGCTCACCATCCACTCATTTGATGTAGTGCTGCTGTCGGGTGTCTGCCCCTTCCTCTCCTCCAACCTTCTTTCCTTCCATCCTCTTCTGTCTTTCTTTCCTTCATTCTTTCCTTGTCCTTCTGACTACGGGTGACTTTACTCCCTCTTCTGTCTTTCTTTCCTTCATTCTTTCCTCTTCTTTCTGCCTGTGGGTGACTCTGCAGTACACTGAGTGACAAGCCAAATGGTTTCCTGTACACCAGGAAACCATTTACTACGCTGGGTGGTAGCCATATAACCAAATTTTGGCGCCTGGTGGTTTAGTGGGTAATTATTGCGCTCCAATCTGATTGAGCCAGTGAAGGTTTATATCCAAGGGATGGCTGGGGTTGACTGTTCATGTAATGCCATTCAGGGATGAGTGAGGCTGGTCACTCTCATCTTAAATGTCGAGACCAACTGCCTAGCCCCAGGCTCTTACGCTCCTCATGGGGCAATGTAGGACTGAATGATGGATGGATGGATAATAATAAGAAAACAATAAATGATAATAATAATAATAATAATAATAATAATAATAATGATAATAATAATAACCATAATAATAATGATGATCATAAAAATAATAATAATAATAATAATAAATAATAATAATAATAATAAATAATAATAATAATAAATAATAATAATAATAATAATAATAATAAAACAATTAATGGTAATAAATATAATAATAATAATAATAATAATCGTGCCCCTGTCATGGTGGCCACAACTCTGGTAATCTCTTGCAGTGGCAGAATTGTACACAATTATCAGTGGGTCATAGGAGCCTCAGTGGTGATATTCTTACATTTATTACACAGCCTTAATTCATCTTCCTCCCTCCTGTCCTCAACTTCTCTCCTTTCCCTCCACATTACTCCTTTCCTCCCTTCGTCTCTACCTACTTTCCTTCTCTCTCTCTCTTGCTCTCTCCTTCTGTTCCTTTCCCTCCGTCTCTCCTTTCATTTCACCTTCCATTACTTTTTTCTTCCCCTCTCCACACCCCTCCTTTCCTCCCTCCTTCCCAATTCTACCTCCTCCGCCCCACTTCTCATTCTCACCCTCCTCCCACGCTCTTCTCTCTCTCTCTCTCTCTCTCTCTCTCTCACCAAGGGTAACAACACTTCCCGCCAAAACTTACGCCAACTTTAAGTGAATCAGGGACACAGGGAAAATTACTCTGTCTCCAGCACCCTAACTTTTGCCACCTGCTGAGAGAGAGAGAGAGAGAGAGAGAGAGAGAGTTACATAGATACACAGACCACACAGACCTTACGTTTCCTACGAGGTGGTCCGGCCTTAATCCTAATATAGTGCATAGGAGCAGGAGAAAAGGATAGCACAGCAGAAGGCTCTCTCCCCCACCCTCCAGACCCTCCGGCATTTGCCGTACAGGAAACAAGAGAGGAATTAATACCTTGCAGGAATGAAAAACCCGAAGGAATTTTATAGGATCGGCAGAAAGTAGAATAATATGGAAAAGGAAATTTGGGCATACAGCCACATACTTACTCTATGCATCCAATTTTTTTTTTTTTTTAATCAAAAGATGAATAGAATGTTTATCTATTATATATATTCTAAAATACTGTCTGTGTCTAATAGACAGATGAATGCAGACGCGAATATGCAATAACTGCTCCATCCTAACTAAACGATACCAGTTGCGTCGAGATACATGTCCAGTCTCGTTTTAAATATATTTATGGTACCACTCTCAATCACATTCCCAGGGAGTTTATTCCATTCGCTTACAACAGAGTAAGTGAAGAAGTTTTTGGTTGTATCAAGATTAGCCCTCCTTGCTTGCAACTTCATACCATTTCCTCGAGTTACAGTCTCGGCAATTACTGTGAATAGCTTGCTTGAATCAGTATTACTAAAGCCTTTTAGAATCTTAAAACATTCCATCAGTTGTCCCCTGAGTCTCCGTTTTCTAAGAGAGAATAGGTTTAATTTCCTGAGTCTCTCGAGGTATGGTTTATTCCTCAGGGACGGGATTAACTTGGTTGCCCTACGCTGGACCGCTTCCAGTATTTCTATATCTTTAATTAGGTGAGGCGCCCAAAATTGCACTGCAAACTCTAAGTGTGGCCTGACTGCTTTTGTATAGGGGGATTACAATATCTTTGCTTTTATATGTAAAATGTTTTTTGATGAAGCCTAGGGCCCTGTTGGCTTTCTTGGCGGCAGAGATACACTGATTTGAACATTTCAGATCGTCTGAAATTAGTACGCCTAGGTCCTTAACTAATGAGGACTTGCTAATGATTTGGCCCTTCATTTCGTAATCATCGTACCTTTTGTTTTTCTTCCCACATTGCAGTACCTGACATTTGCTTACATTGAAGGGCATTTGCCATTTTTCTGACCAGTTGATAATTTTATCAAGGTCATTTTGAAGGCTAATTCTGTCTTCTTCAGTTAATATAGTGTTGCCGATTTTTGTGTCGTCTGCAAATCTAGAAATAAAATTGTTTAGGCCAACATCGATATCGTTAATATATATATTAAATAGGACTGGTCCCAACACTGATCCCTGATGAACACCACTGGTCACTGGAGACCAGTCTGACTCTACTCCATTTATAACGACTCGTTGCTTTCTCTCACTTAACCAGAGAGAGAGAGAGAGAGAGAGAGAGAGAGTCTAGACAATGAAAAGTTTTGTTCCATTCTGGCTTAGTAAGAAAAGTAAGATGGGGAAAGAAAAATATGTGAAGTTGTGAGATTATGAGAGGCAAGAGTTGTGCCTTGCATGTGGAAGGAAATTCCTTGCCCTCTCTCTCTCTCTCTCTCTCTCTCTCTCTCTCTCACAATATGGATTGCCAGGGTGCGTCAGTTTGTGCGTGCGTGCGTGAGTGTGTGCCAGACCTCCAAAATCCAGCCACCAACACCAATTACAAAAGTTAAAACCCATGAACTGAGTCAGTGGTGTGTGTGTGTGTATGAGAGAGAGAGAGAGAGAGAGAGAGAGAGAGAGAGAGAGAGAGAGAGAGAGAGAGAACCTCCATTACGACCAATAAATTTTAAAACATCACTCACGATGGAACACACACACACACACACACACACACACACACACACACACACACACACACAAAATGCTCTTTTTACGTATTCATGAACTGGTGATTAAATGTTTGCCAATTTGCTGGAGTTAGTTTTACAGTACCAGGTATATCGTCGCTGAGAGAGAGAGAGAGAGAGAGAGAGAGAGAGAGAGAATAAATATGGGAACATGAAAGGAACAGAAAGTAAAACAATGAACAATAATAAAAACGAGTTTTGTTCTGCACTAAAGCCAATCAACTTTATATCAGTTAATAAATAAATGCTAAACAAGAATATACATTTCAGGCCTAATACTGGCTCCTTAAGACAGTACAAAGAATATATAATCCTTAGACATCACACAGCCAAGAGCCTCAGAGTATTAGCATTAGCATGTATAATGAATTAAGTCATATTTACATGTATGTGTAAGGCTTCACAAACACCAACATTTACATTATTCATCATAGGCTGTTGTTATTTCCATCTATTGTACACACTCACCGTAATTTTGTGAAGTAATGCAACAACAACAACAACAACAACAAGTCCATTTATTGCACTAGAACCTCAAGGCCTTTGGTAGAGTCTGGCATAATTCTTCGATTTCCAAACTGCCCTCCTACAAATTTAATCCCTCCTTCTCAGCTTTCATCTCATTACATCCTGATCGTTGGATAAGCACTGGTGTAGACGGCCACTGGTCTTCTTCTAATATACTATAAAACTAGCCGTGTGTGTGTGTGTGTGTGTGTGTGCGTGTGTGTGTGTGTGCGTGTGTGTGTGTGTGTGTGTGTGTGTGTGTATTTTGGGCAGCCGAAACTACACATTCAAATCGCACCAATATTGGTAAAAAAATCGCAAAAAATTCGCTGATGTGAAAAAAAAATTGGTCCCATCACGATTGAAAAACTTTTACTATATTTAATGAGTGATCACATTTTGACCAAAAAACGCAGCTCCCGGCGCCCGGCATAGGATCTCCGTAGAACTTTTGGCCCATAGCTACAACTAAAATATCCTGTAGCAGTAGCCGTGTGTCTGTGGGTGTATGTCGGACTTGCGTTCGGACAACTTGGGTTCCATTCCCGAAGCTGCAGATAACACGATCACTTGGTTTGCTGCAAAAAATCAAAGTGACAACGTTAGACTAAAACAGTACATAAACGTGACTCAGTTTACCTGAAATGATCGCAACACATGCGCGATGCGCGAGGAAACAAGTGAGATGCACGAGGAAACTAGTGCAAAGCACGAGAAAAGGAGCGCGCTGCGTGAGAGCCCTCCGCAGGAGCAAGTGTGAGGGGCCCGAAGGGCCCACGAGCACTTACATATAACTATTATTGTGATTTTTCTCAGGGTTCTCTCTTGTTACTAACTCTTCCCCCCTAGTCAGCAATGGCCTTCTGACCTGTACACTCGCGAGTAATAATATGGGTCCACTCTGTAGGCGTACAGAAATGAAACTCTTACGATGTACTCTGAAATGGTTATTGGGCTCCAAAAATGGTTTCCGAAAGTCATTACTCACTGCCAGGTTAGTTACTACAATGGTGTAAGTCAGTATAATGTTTACAACTTTACATGCATACCTATCCACTCATACGCTGATGACCACCCTTCACTATTCCACTCCCTTCTCAAACTGTCCATCACAACACTATCCACAACAACCACACGACGAATATGATACTACAAATAACTGTGTGGAAAACTGAGGTATGGCAATGAACGAAGCTACGAAACTGATAAAACATTGAAAAAGATGGATGATCAATCGCAGGAGATGAAGATGACAAGGCCTGCTCCTCTCCCATTTTTTTTTTTTTTTTAGCTAGGCCGTCGACGACATCACTCAGTCTTACAGTCTGTGTGTGTGTGTGTGTGTGTGTGTGTGTGTGTGTGTGTGTGTGTGTGAAGCGTACCTTACCTAAAAGTAAAATAATATTTATATATACAGATATATATAAATATATAGATATATATATATATATATATATATATATATATATATATATATATATATATAGACAGATAGATAGATAGATAGATAGACAGATAGATAGATATAGATATATAGTAAAAGTCCATTAATCCGAATGGCAATGGACCAAGAATCATTCGGATTATCAGATTTTCGGATTTTTGGGTGGGACCCTAAGACACTAAATTTCATGTTTAAACTGAAATTTTACCAAATGGATCACTTTTCATTCATTCATAATACAATATGGCACATATTAACATTACATATTACACAAATTTTTTACTTAATAATGTATTACTGAAGACACGAACTGTAATTGGTAAATAATGGGTTGTTAAACTCACCAGTAATGCATAGTGTTGAAAGCAGCAGTTGTAGGCAGGTAAATCCAATTAGAGAGAGTAGAGAAAGTCCAGGGTTAATAATAATATGCACGTACTGTAAAAGCACAAAAACTTATGTATTACTGTGGAAACCTCCTAAAACCTACGGTACAGCACTGTATAATTCACTTTGATTGTCACTGTCACTCATCGTCCTCGAGCACCGGCTCAGGACCACCTGCTTCTTCTAGGGTGCCTTGAGGTGCCTTCTTTGGAGTGTGGGTAGCTGGTCTTGCGTCGTCATCAGTGGATTTACCTGCCTGGTTCCTCATGCACTTCAGCCAGTCAGGGATATCAGCCTGCCTGACAGTCTGCGCACGTTTCTTGTAGAACTCGTTTTGCAAGATATGGAAATTGATCACCTCAGCCCCATAGTAATGATTATTTTGTTCAATGAAATGCACCAGTTTATCAAAGTATACAGAAGCTTCCTTCCATGAAACTTCCATGACCACAACACTCGGCACTTCGGCACCCAGTTTGAATTTTTTAATTTTGATCTTTTTTTTTTATTTTTGGAGTTTTTGTCAGCCTTCTTAAAAAATTCGGATTATTGGGATTTTCGGATTATCAGTGTTCGGGTTAATGGTTCCTTGAAAGCAGTGATAAGAAACAGGGAAGTGAGCATGGAAGTGAAAAAGTTACTACATGACAGTATTGTGATACCAACTCTAACGTATGGAAGTGAAGCTTGGACGTTGTTGGAAGGACACAAGTCAAGAGTGAGAGCAGTGGAAATGAGTTACTTAAGAGGAGTCTGGGGAGTCACATGGAGAGACAGGCTGACAAATAAGGATATAAAGGAGCGTTGTGGTGTGGATGTGATAGGAAGCGTTAGGAGGAATACACTGAGGTGGTTTGGCCATGTGGAGAGGATGAGGGTGAAAGACTGACGAAGAGAGTGTATGTGAGTGAGGTGGAGGGGGGGAGAGGGAGGGGGAGGCCGAGGATGAGAGGGAGGGATGGGGTGGAGAGGTATATGAGAGAGGGGGTGTGTGAGTTGGGAGCAGGGCAGTGAAAAGGCGGGGGACAGGACGACGTGGAGGCGATTTGTTTGTGGCCACCCCGAACGGGATTGAGGCGTCTGGCAATATATATAGACAAAATTCAGAATAAAGCTGTTAGAATCATTAACAACCCTGCCATTACATATAAACTACCTCCCCTGCAAGTAAGAAGGAATGTTGCCTCCCTTGCATTATTTTACAGATATTTTTTTGGCAAATGCTCAGACGAAGTTGCGTCCATGGTGCCACCTCTCCATGCCTTCCCTCGTGCTACACGGGCATCTGGTAGCGCTCATGACTGGAATGTCACTCAACCATATTGCAGAACTTCTGCCTATCAGAATTCTTTCATTCCCCGAACTGCATCTCTCTGGAACTCAATTCCCCAGAGTTGTTTTCCTCCAAATTTCAACCTACAACTGTTCAAGTCTAACTGTTACAGATATTTTATGAACAGAGGACACCAGTAATCTGGTGTATGGATTTTTTTTTTTTTACCCATTTGTTTTTCCTTCCTCTGTTCTGTTATTTATATATATATATATATATATATATATATATATATATATATATATATATATATATATATATATATATATTCTCTCTCTCTCTCTCGTGGCAATGATTGTAATCACTTGCAACTGTACCGTTGAGATTAACCCCTTCAATATGAGAGATCCACTAATTTGGACATAATGGTTTAGTCACTGCGAGAATAATATATATTAGACGTCATCGTACTGAAGGGGTTAAGAGGCAACACCTTTAAAATAGAAGAACACACACACACACACACACACACACACACACACACACACCAATATCCTGTGGTCCTTTCCTAACACACTACATTTCCGGCCGTGGATGGGGTGAGGGGGTGTACAAGGGGTAGACGAGCGGGGGAAAAAAAAGAAGAGGGGGGAGGAGTCTATGTGTACTGTCCTGTATACTTTAGTGTGTATTGTAGTGTTACGTGGTCGGCTACACCCCAGTCTGTGCTAAATGTAATAAGTGTAGTGTGTATTACAGTGTGAGTGGTATTTTATACTACTGACCTCTGCTATATTTGAAGTGTATGTTGTTTTCCCGTACTGGACTGTACATATTGCAGTGTGTATTGTTGTGTGTATTTTAGTGTGAGTGGTGTGTTACATCATTAAGTTCTGCTACATTTGAGGTGTATGTTGTAGTGTGTGGTGTATTATTGCAGCAGACTGTGTATATTGCAGTGTATATTGCACAGGATATTGCACTGTATAGGCGAGGGTCACACAATCCACTGTTTCAGTTCACAGATAAACATTTGATCAATCACCTCCCGTAAGTGTGATTTGTTTCTGCAGGATGAACAGAGGTGCGTTAAGACTGTGCAGTGTGCTTTGCTTGTCCATCCTGCAACACCACATCACAGTTAGGACAGGGCATTGGTGGTAAGTGTGTTGGTGAAGCCTGGCACTGATGCACCATTTGTTACCAGGTACACTTGTGCTGGCATAACACCACCATTTACAACCACTTCCCGCCCTGACCTGGCATGTAATATTACCCTAGTTTTAATGTCTTATTCTCCCTATTAATTCCTTTTACTCACTGACACTTGCCTTTGTCCTACTGTTTTCTTCATCTTCGTTTCGTCTTTTTTCTAGGGTCATATTCTTCCTCCTTCTCTTATTTTTCCTCTTTCTCTCACCGTCTTCCTATTTTCTTCGTCTGACATTCTTCTTCCTCTTGCCTTCGTCTTACTGTCCTATTTTACCTCTTGTCTTAGTCCCACTGTCTTATCTTCCTATTCCTCCTAACCTCTTACTCATGTCTTCCTCTTTCCACTGTCTTCCTTTCTTACAGTTATTCTTATCGTTATTCATCATTTTTCCCCTTCTCCGAGCTCTCGTCATTCTGTTTACAAATATTTTATCGTTTTCATGGATATTCTTTATGTTCCACCTACAGACAACCAATCTCCCTCTCCTCTCCTCTTCCTCTAACATAAATCTTTAATCCCTTGTTCTTGTACAGGTTCATTTTGTCTCCTCTTCTCCGTCTAACCCATCTCCCCTCTCTGTCATCCATCTATCTTTCTGCCTTTCCTAAGCCTTCCCACTATCCTCAATCCTCCCCTTCCCTCCACGCCTGACCCCACTCCGTCACTGCCAACATTAGGAGAGGACGGCGACCAACACCAACCCAACCCACCCACCCCACCCGCTCCACACACCGCCCTTCGTGCTGTGTCCTGTCATTGTCCCCCTAATCTCTCTCTCTCTCTCTCTCTCTCTCTCTCTCTCTCTCTCTCTCTCTCACACACAGTGTTAGTGTAGTGGTGTGTATGTCAGGTGTCAACATTAGCTTTGGGTTACACAGTTATTGGTTCATGACACCACCTTGACCCTCTCCATTGTGAGATCAACCTACCTTAACCCCCACCCCACCCCACCCCACCCCCCCACTCTCTCTCTCTCTATCTATCTATCTATTTATCTATCTATATATACAGTATATATCACTCCCTCTCCCTGTTCTGCCATCACTTTCACCTTTTCTCGCTCCTTTCCTTTTTCTCCCTCAACCACAAATGATACAACCAAACCACAAAATGACCAGGCTGACCATGAAGGACAGAGAGAGAGAGAGAGAGAGTAGGTGGGCTGATAGGATAAAAAAGATAAAACTACAGAAATCCCCTGCAATCAGTGCTGCGTATCCCAGGTGGTAAACAGTGGTGGTGGGGGACAGGCGCCTTCACAACCCCTGCGGTGTACTGACTGGGGTCATGGCGGCGGTGTGGCCTGGCCTTAATAACAAAATGGGCGATTAGGTGGCCTGGTCGGTATTGTGCTCGTCTTATGTCTGAACAACACTGTACATCAGATTCTACATCACTTTCGATAGTTCGTAACACCTTTTCCTTAGTGGTTTACTCTGCATATTACTGTCCAATATTATATTCAGTTTCATTAGTGTATTGTATGTTGATATCCACAACGCCACAAATAACAAACCACACAATGTTAAGGTGTCAACAGCAAAATTAGTGCCTAAGGAAGTGCTGTTACCAAGCCTCCTACGCGGTGCCACTTTATTTCGGCCTCTGTCTCTTGAGCTGGAGTGCTGTGATCGCCGTGCAGTTTGTGGAGAGTCTGCTTACACCGCCAACCATCAGTTTAGCTAATTCTAATCCAAACAACTGTCTGTTACCACTGTCCTCTGTTTAACTGTCCCGGATCTATGCTTTGTGTCTGTCCTACCCTCCTACACCATTCCACTGTGTACCACCACTACCTTGTGTTTCACCGTACCCTCCTACACCATACCACTGTGTACTACCACTACCTTGTGTTTCACCGTACCCTCCAACACCATACCACTGTGTACTACCACTACCTTGTGTTTCACCGTACCCTCCTACACCATACCACTGTGTACTACCACTATCTTGTGTTTCACTGCCAGTCCTACCCTCCTACACCATACCACTGTGTACTACCACTATCTTGTGTTTCACCGTCTGTCCTACCCTCCTTCACCATACCACTGTGTACTACCACTATCTTGTGTTTCACCGTCTGTCCTACCCTCCTACACCATACCACTGTGTACTACCACTATCTTGTGTTTCAACGTCTGTCCTACCCTCCTTCTAACTCCTTAACACATTAGGCTTTTCGCTGAGAGAAGGATGAGAGGATGAACAGACGAAGGGAAGTGAAGACACAACAGGCAAAGAAAATATTACTAACCGCATCCCTACGAGACGTCTCCTTTACACTGAAATCGTCTTAACTCTATCGTCATCGTACTAAAGGGTCGATAACAGGAACAAGGAAGAAAATAACTAAGTAAAAAAATAATGATAAGAAGGTACAAAGGCAGATAAATGAGGGAGAATATAAAGGACTCAGGGAAGGAAATGAGCCAGAGAATATGGCTGTGTGGAGACGAAGAGTTTGGTGAGAGAGAGAGAGAGAGAGAGAGAGAGAGAGAGAGAGAGAGAGAGAGAGAGAGAGAGAGAGAGAGAGGTGATATGAAAGGGTGAGGAATAATAAGCAGATCAAAGAATGTGAAGGAGAAAAAATAGTACCGGTATTGATAAAACTCTCTCTCTCTCTCTCTCTCTCTCTCTCTCTCTCTCTCTCAAATTACGTGTTGTCAGATTAAAACTTTCACCCGGCACTAATCCACGCCACATCCTGATTGGCTGACTCCTCCACACACAGATTACACCAACTGACTTATAACAGATGAGAGAGAGATGGCAGAGGGGACTGGGGAGGGAATGAGGGGGAGAGAGAGAGAGGGGGGGGGAGAAGGGAATTGAGGACAGGGGAAGAGAGAGCTTGAGGGGAGGAGAGGAGAGAGGGGAAAGCAAGAGACATGGAGGTAAGGTATGAGGAGAGGGGAAGAGAAGATGGAGGGGAGTAATAGAAAGTACAGATAACAGGAAACCTGTTAGTCTAGACTGTTATTGTTGAGGGAAAACTTATTACACTAAAGATTGAACCAACGTGTGCGAGGAAAGGATTAAAAAAAAAAAAGGTGGATGGGTGAGGGGGAGAGGGAAAAGGGTGGATGGGAGAGGGGAAAAGGTGAATGAAGTAGGAATGGGAGTGGAGAAGGGAGAGGGTAGGTGGGTGAGTCAGGATGTGAGTGAAATTGAGTAAGGGTGAGTATGACAATGCGAGTGAGGGTGACAATAAGTCAGGAAGTGAGTGAAAGTGACTGAGTGTGAGAGTCGGGAAGTGAAAGTAATTGGGGGTGAGAGTGGGTCAGGAGTGAAAGTGAGTGAGGATGAGTGTGCCAGGAAGTGAGTGAAAGTGAGTGAGGGTGAGTCAGGAAGTGGAAGTGATAGTGAGTAAGCAAGTGAGTGAAAGTGAGTGTGGGTGACAGTGAGTCAGGAAGTGGATGAAAGTGAGTGCTTGAGAGTGAGTCAGGAAGTGGGTGCAAGTGAATGAGGGTGAGTAAGTCAGGAGTGAGTGATAGTGAGACCCAGTCAGGAAGTGTGTGAAAGTGATTCAGGAAGTGAATGAGGGTAAGCCAAGAAGTGAACGACAGTGAGTGAGAGTGAGTCAGGAAGTACTGCTTTATGAAGGGCCACAGTGCCTGCCTCTTGAACCGTCTGGCACCAGGTCCCCATCAAAACTCAAGTGCCACATTATCTCTCTCTCTCTCTCTCCCGACAAATTTCTCATTCTTCATGCTAGCTGCCTCTACTCAGCACATAATTATCTTCTTCTCCCCCTCCCCCTTCCCTTCCCATCTCCCTTTCCTCTTACCCCTCCCCTTCCCCCTGCCCCTCTTCATCTCCCTTCCTCTCCTCTCTCTCCCAGTTATCTAAACACCCCACTACAATTATTCACACAGTAACAAGCTTTATCTAGGCCACTGTACACATAAATCTACACACACACACACACACACACACACACACACACACACACACATTACTCTCTCTCAACTGGTCGTAAGGCCATGTAGGGTCAACGGGAGTCTATGAGTCACTACCCCTTTACAACAGTAATGAGAGAGAGAGAGAGAGAGAGAGAGAGAGAATTTTTGCCGGCATCAGTGAGGGGAAAGGGGAAATCCAACAGCCTTTTACGGTCATCTCCCCCCCTCCCCCCCCTCTCTCTCTCTCTCTTTTCCCCCAACCTCCCGCCTCTCTTTTTCACCCTATTTCTTCCGTCTTCCTTTTCTTCTGACGTCACTCTTCCCTCACTCTCCCTTCTTTATCTCCTTTTTGTCTCTTTCTCGTCTCTGTCCTCTCCTTCTCTCCCTCTTTCCCCTGTCTCTCCTCCCTCTGCCTCTGCCTCCCTCCCCTCCCCGCTCTCTACTTTCTTGTTCTCCCTTTCTTTCAGTGCCTCTATTTCCTCTCTCTTGTAGTGTCTCTTCTTTCCCTCTCTCTCCCTTCCTCCTCTGCCTCGCTGTCATGCTTCTCTCTCCCTCTCCAACCGGGTCTCTCTTTAATCTCTCGTTTCCTTCTTCTTCAACCTCTGACCGTCTCTCTCTCCCCTCTCCATCTCCCTCCCTTCCCTAGTTACTTATTTCTTCCTCTCGTCTAGTCTCCCTCCCTGCCCTCCGTGTGTCTCCCTATCTGCCTCACTCCCTGCCCTCCGTGTGTCTCCCTATCTGCCTCACTCCCTGCCCTCCGTGTGTCTCCCTATCTGCCTCCCTCCCTGCCCTCCGTGTGTCTCCCTATCTGCCTCCCTCCCTGCCCTCCGTGTGTCTCCCTATCTGCCTCACTCCCTGCCCTCCGTGTGTCTCCCTATCTGCCTCACTCCCTGCCCTCCGTGTGTCTCCCTATCTGCCTCACTCCCTGCCCTCCGTGTGTCTCCCTATCTGCCTCACTCCCTGCCTCCCTCAGATGGTGAATGTATCGACTAGGAGTGTAACGAGCCGTAGTAACTGCCTGCCCAGAACTGTACACGTCCTACTACCAGTCTCTCTCTCTCTCTCTCTCTCTCTCTCACACACACACACACACACACACACACACACACACACACACACACACACGCCACATTCCCCTGCCCACCTTCCCTCCACCACCAATACACAAATTCCTTCCCTTTTATCTCCCCTTCGTCTCCCCTTCTTCATCGTGTTCTCTCTCCCCGCTTCTCCCACTGACTTTCGTTCTCTTCCCTTATCTTCCTATCTTTTTTTCATCTCTTCGTCCTAATCCGTGTACTTAGTCTTCCTTATTTTATCTTTACTATTATCTAATTCATCGTTCATTTTTCTCTACCTCCTCTCGTTATTTAACTCTCCCTCTCTGCACTCTCTCTTGGTCGTATTTCATTCTCTCTCTCTCTCTCTCTCTCTCTCTCTCTCTCTATCACACACACACACACACACACACACACACACACACACACACACACACACACACATTTCCTCTTCTCCCCTCTGCCCATATATTTCCTTTTTTCCCTCTACTGCCATTGCTTCCCTCCACCTCTGCCATCTTCCCTTGTTTTTCCCCTCTCCTCTCCTCTGTACAGGCTACCCCTTGTTTCCCCTTAGTTTTCCATTATAAAGGCAGTTCCAGCATTTTTTTTTTATTTACACACACACACACACACACACACACACATATATATATATATATATATATATATATATATTTTGGAGAGAGAGAGAGAGAGAGAGAGAGAGGAAACAGAAAGGAAGGCCTGCCAAAGAGAACACGAAAATTAAGGAGAAAGAAAATCAGGAATGGTCATAAAATATGCAAGCAGGGAGAAGACTGGAGGAAAAGGAGGAAGAGGGACAGGTGGAAAGCGAAGGAAAAGGAGGGAGAACGAAGACTTACGAAAGGAGGGGCGAGGTGGGGGGAGGGGGGGAAGGAAGGAAGGAAGTAATGGGAGTGAGATAAGCAGGGTCAGGAAAAAGGAGGAAGGGAGAGAAAACAGGAAGGAATATGGAAGGAAGGATGAGGGAAAAGAAGGGAGAATGAACGATAGGAAAAGAAAGACGGGGTGGAGGGAGGGAACAAGGGAGGGGAGGGTGAGGAATAGGAGGGATGGGGGAGGTAGGAGAGAAAGGGGAGAAAGAAGAAAGGAAGGAGGAAGGAAGGAATGGAAAAGAAGGGTGGAAAGTGGGAGGAAAGAAGTAGGAATGATGAATCAGAATGAAGATGAAGGGAGAGGGAGTGGGGAGAGGGGAGGGAAGGAGAGGAAGGATGAGGGAGAGGGGAGGTAAGGAAAGGAAGGGTGAGGGAGAGGGGAGGGAAGGAGAGGAAGGGTGAGGGAGAGGGGAGGGAAGGAGAGGAAGGGTGAGGGAGAGGGGAGGTAAGGAAAGGAAGGGTGAGGGAAAGGGGAGGGAAGGAGAGGAAGGGTGAGGGAGAGGGGAGGTAAGGAGAGGTGGGGGGAGGGTCAAGAGAGGGGGTAAGAAGGGTAAGGAAGGAAGCAGATAATGGATGGATGTCTTATACGAGTAATGCTTCTTGGCCAGACTCCAGGAAAAACACCACGGACAGAGAGGAAGGAAAGTATATCTATCTAACTATCTAGGTCTATTTATCTATCTATCTATCTATCTTTTGATCAGTTCTGTTTCTTCAGCTACCAACAAGTTCCATCCAACCATTTATGTCTATCTATCTAACTATATTTTGATCAGTTCTGTTTATCTATTCATCAACCCCTATCCATCCAACCATTTCTCTATCTGTCTATCCATCTACATCTATCTGTTCATGAGTTCTTTTATTTATCCATCAACCTCTATCCACCTAATCATCTACCTATCCATCAATCTATGTCTCTCTCTCCATCACCTCATAAAGGTTGAGGAAGGAAGGCTAAGATGAAGAGAGAAGAAAAAATGGTTGTTAATGGGTGAGAAAGAGAGGGAAGGAAAGATGGAAGAGGGGAAAAAAGGGGCTGACGAAATGGGTGAAAAAAGGAGGGGAAGGAGAGAAGAGGAGAATATAGACGTAATGAAAATGGGAGAAGAAGAGGGGAAGAAGAGGGATGAGGGAAGGGAGGGGTGAAGGAAGAAATGAGGGGTAAAGGTTAATAAGATGAGGGGAGGAGAGGGAAGGATGGGGGGAAGAAAGAGAGGTTGGTAAGGAAGGGAGGGAAGAGAAAAGGAGGAATAAAAGAAAAGATGAAACCAATGCCGATGGTAAGAAGACAGTGACGACGAACAGGAAAAAGAAAACGAGAAAGGAAAGACATTGAGAACAGGGACTAAATAAGATGCAGGAAGGAAAAGGGGGAGAAAAGGGAGAGGGAAAAGGAAGAAAGGAAGAGGAACGCAGGAAAAAGTCAAGCCATCTGTAGCAAATAAGGCGGGAAAGGGAAGGAGTAGATGAGGACATGAAGGAAGAAGAGGAAGGAAAAAGGGAGAAGAGGACAGGGAGAAGGGCAATATATCTACAGAAATAAAGAAGGTGGAAGTGAACAGAAGGAGTGGGTGAGGAGAGGAGTGAATGGAGAAATGAGAAAATGAAGACGAAAGAGGAGAAAATAAAAACGGAAAGATGGAAAAGGCAAACTATCAGTGGAAAAGACGGTGGGAATGAAGAAGGAATATGTAAGGTGAGGAAGGGAAAGGGGAGGGAGAAAAGGGAAGAGGAGGAAGGAAGGTTACTGAGGAGAGAAAAGGAGGGAGAGTTAATGACGAGGAAAGAGGGAAATACACAGGCCATCTAGGGTAATATCCTGCCTGAATGACGTCAACCAATTATTTTCTCTCTCTTTCTTAATCACTGAAATTCCACAGCAAACCTGAGATGGTTATTTTCTCTCTCTTTCTTTATCACTGAAATTCCACACCAAACCTGAGATGGTTATTTTCTCTCTCTCTCTTTATCACTGAAATTCCACAGCAAACCTGAGATGGTTATTTTCTCTCTCTTTCTTTATCACTGAAATTCCACACCAAACCTGAGATGGTTATTTTCTCTCTCTTTCTTTACCAATGAAATTCCACACCAAACGTAAGATGGTTATTTTCTCTCTCTTTCTTTATCCCTGAAATTCCACAGCAAACCTGAGATGGTTCAGAGGGTCAGTGATGCAGGTAAATTATCCAAATCTACACATGTGTTGAAGTGGCCACCAAACCCACCAATACATTAACATAATCAACGTACTGAGTCCTTTATTGCCCCAGCAGGAGGCTAAGGGTGTACGGGATAACCAATTTATTTCAGACATTTAAGACGTGTGACCAGTCGTTCATCCCTGAGTAGCATTCTATGAGCATTAACCCTTATCCACCCCATGGATGTAATCCCATCCGGCTGAAGCGCCTTAACCCATTAGACCACCAGGCGTCAAAAGGTCCAAAGCCTGTAAAAATGTAAACAGAACCACGTGGGTAAAAATAAATGATGCTGGAGACAAAAAATAATAATAATAATAATAATGTAAATACAAAACACCAATGCAATACATGAGAGTGGAAACCAGCAACTTCACGTGGGTGTAATATAAACATATATGAACGAAACACGATACTGGAAGAGTAAATAAAGCCATACGGGAGTACAAATAACAAAGCAATAAAGTGTTGTAAATGTAAACAATGGGTGTAAAACAAAGGGTAATACGGGGCTGTAAACACAGAGGCAGAGGATAACAGGCATACACACACACGGACCTGTTAGTTCTTTCTCTCCCTCTCTCTCTCTCAGATCAAACAAAGAGAATGAATATTAATGGGAGACGGGATGAAAAAGGGGAAAGAAATATATAGGTTGGGAAGACAGTTAATAGAGTCCTGGAAGGTAAGAATCAAGAGAGAGAGAGAGAGAGAGAGAGATGCTGTCAGAAGGGGAGGAGAGGGAAAGAGCAGAAGGGTCGAGTGAAATATATGTAAATGGTCACTTTCCGTTCCTCCTGACCCTCTCTCTCTCTCTCTCTCTCTCTGGGTCACTATCACTCACCGTCTCAAATTCTCACGCCACATCATTCATTTTTACACTGATACACAGAACCAGAAGGATGGCACTGTTGTCACAAGATATAATGTGATAAATACGATGACAACTGTAATATTCCAGCAACACAAGGCGATATAAATCAGTTTAGACCAGACCCCGTACACTGAAATGGTTCACCTTCCCTACTGCCGTCACAAACATCCTGCATATATTCTATACATATCACACGTTAATAAATCACCTGCATGTACCTGCTTTATAAATATACGGTTATCAACAAGAATTAATAGCAAAAAGTAAACAGCGAGGGTTGTTACGTATTCCCACCTGAACACGTGACAATATGAAGCTAAGGATGTACCACCTGGTGATGCAGTGGTGCAAACAGTGAGTGTATGCTGGTGCCAAGGGTGAGGTGTGGTGATGCAGTGGTGTAAACAGTGAGTGTATGCTGGTGCCAAGGGTGAGGTGTGGTGATGCAGTGGTGTAAACAGTCAGTGTATGCTGGTGCCAAGGGTGAGGTGTGGTGATGCAGTGGTGTAAACAGTCAGTGTATGCTGGTGCCAAGGGTGAGGTGTGGTGATGCAGTGGTGTAAACAGTCAGTGTATGCTGGTGCCAAGGGTGAGGTGTGGTGATGCAGTGGAGTAAACAGTCAGTGTATGCTGGTGCCAAGGGTGAGGTGTGGTGATGCAGTGGTGTAAACAGTGAGTGTATGCTGGTGCCAAGGGTGAGGTGTGGTGATGCAGTGGTGTAAACAGTGAGTGTATGCTGGTGCCAAGGGTGAGGTGTGGTGATGCAGTGGTGTAAACAGTGAGTGTATGCTGGTGCCAAGGGTGAGGTGTGGTGATGCAGTGGTGTAAACAGTGAGTGTATGCTGGTGCCAAGGGTGAGGTGTGGTGATGCAGTGGTGTAAACAGTGAGTGTATGCTGGTGCCAAGGGTGAGGTGTGGTGATGCAGTGGAGTAAACAGTCAGTGTATGCTGGTGCCAAGGGTGAGGTGAGACACTGGACAAGAGCCTCACACACAGGCTCGTAGTATCGTTGGTGAAGAAGGCTGCCCACCACATCTTCCTTATTACGTGAAGTGTAGGTCACGTTATGTGTATGTCATGTTACGTATATATCACGTTAAGTGTACGTCACGTTATATTCTCTTGTATGTTATTTATGTAATCTATGACGATATTAAAAACAGAATAGTTGGTGTAGTACAGATAATACATGACAAAGGAAAAGATGGCTGAAAGCCTGCAAAGGTAACGAAAATACGGACCAAAAAGGTGGAGGACGAGGAGAGAGAAAGCCATCAGAGAAATGATTCCTGGGACCTGCCGGACTAATGGACCCAGGGGTGAAGAGGAAGGGAGGACAGGGTGGAGAGAGAGGACAGAGTAAAGCAAGTAAATGTAATAGTAAAGGTTGGATAACTAAAAGAGGGAGTGAGAGAAAAACAAACAAGGTTGAAAGAGATGAAGACAACAGAAGAAAAGTAAAGGCGTCTATGAACTGTGATGAAGAACTGCACATAATGCAGACTTGTGTACCTGATGGACAAAAATAAGAAGGACAGACAAGTATTTATGCAAACTACCAACCCCTTCAACACAATGACGTATTTTGTATTCTGTTCTTGCTGCCACCACCCTATTTTACTCAGCTTAGAAAATCAACCTGTTAGTGGAAGGGCTAATGACGGCTGTACCTGACCCATCCCGCTCGTTAAGGTATTCCTAAGATAAAGTAAACTCGGCTGGATATACCAAGAATATAATAAGACGTCATCAGTGTAACAAGGTTGACTGGCAGGCAGTTTATCAATATTTTGTCATGGTTAGTGACAAAATCAAATTAAGTAAATATCTCTCAACCTACCTACATATACAATATCTGTCTATCTATCTATGAAACAAATCCCCTCCATGCCACCCTATCCTCAACAGGCAGGCTGCTCTCCCTCCGACCCACACCACACCACCCTCGCTTATACAGAAATGGCAAAATTTAATACAAACCAGTAGCATAAAATTCACTCTGGAAAATCACATTAAAAAGGATAAAAATTAAATAAATGTCCTCCCAAACACACCGGTCCCGTTCATAAAAACCTTTGTCACTTACGGGATCAGCTGATGCAGTGTAAACAAACCCAGTGTGTATAGTAAATATAAACACGTGGCATGACACGGCGTTAATGAATGCACACACACACACACACACACACACACACACACACACACACACACACACACACACACACACACAGAATATAGATAACAGAGAGAGAGAGAGAGAGAGAGAGAGAGAGTCAAAGCCAGACTGTTTACCTAAATAATAATAAAACAAAATAACTGCAAATGAAAAGTGCTCCATGAACGTACTGTATATTTTTGAGGGAGGTTGTTGAAAAAATTGCTTGTGTGTGTGTGTGTGTGTGTGAACTGTCCATAATCTGCCACTCGAAACTGACTCGACAGTAATAAAAAGCAACCACAATTACTACCACTACCAACCATCACTAACACTACTACCACCACTACAACTACAAATACCACTGCCACAACCACCTCTACCACAACAGAGATTATCTATCAATTAAGCTACTACTCAAAGATGGTACTATTATTATCCACACTACCACCACTACCATCTCCATTAGTCACTCCCACAGCTACCACCACCTCCACCACACTACCTACCACATTCAAAATTCAAAACACCAGCTACTAACCACCACAACTACCACCACCACCCACCAAAACTACTACAACCACCACCATAACTACCACTCCTACCACCACCACCCACCAGAACTACTACAACCACCACCACAACTACCACCACCACCACCAAACTGAGAGGTCTGGGTTCAATCCCCCCTTTGGAAGCATCAGGTCGTATATTCCCTTTCCTTTGTGTGTGTGTGTGTGTGTGTGTGTCAGATGAACAAATTTCCTCTATACTAAACGCACATACACATAACCAAGCCTATCCATACATACATACATTCATACTTAACATACATACACACATACATACACGTCACCTCTCTCCGTGTGTACGTAAATTCACCTGTGTGTATGTAAATTTACAGGAACCATTTCGATAAATTTTGAAAAAGGTGTGTGAGGGAAGAGGCAGGTTTGGGATGAGACCAGCCATTGTTGAGGTGAGGAGAGGGGGGAGAGGAGAGGAGAGGAGAGGAGAGGAGAGAAGAGGAGCAGCGGAGAAGGGAGGTAAAGAGAGGAAGGTAGAGGAGAGGTGAGAAAAGAAGGGATAAGAGGGGTGAGAGAAGAGGAGGAAAGGCCAAAAGAGGTAGGGAAGAGAGATGTAATGAAAGGAAAGGAGGGAAGAGAGGGGAGGAAGGATAAACAGGAGAAATTATGGAAATCAGAGAATAGAAGGGGGAAAAGAGAGAACAGACAGAAGGGGAAAAGAGGAGAGGAGAAAGAGTACAAAGTAACACCAAGTAAAGCAAGTATTTGTTCAATTCAGAGAAATCCCAACATTCAGAGGCTTCCTAAACCAACCTATTTCTGTTCAAGCAGGAGATATTTCAGTCTGCCAAGGCTTGTAAAACTAAATGGTGTAGTGTTTTTCTACGGCTAATTGGTAGGTGTATCAGTGTCAGGGAAAGGGTTACTTGAGATGCTATAGGAAGGCTTTTACTGCTGGTATTTGTCTCCGTTGAAGCCAATATTGTGGTGTTGGCCTTAATAAAATACCCAAACCCACCCACAGCAGCCAAAGGGTTCAATGCGTGTCAAGTGATAATTACATTCAGCCAGCCATCAAAGCCAGGGATTATAATTGTCATAATATAATCCTAGCAATAATTTAAGGCCTGATCTGACACCATGTAATTATCACTGAGTTTATACCATCACACCTCAGGCATAACACCTGCACCGAATAATACCCCACCATAATTAACACCATCACACCTCAGGGATAACACCTGCACCGAATAATACCCCACCATAATTAACACCATCACACCTCAGGGATAACACCTGCACCGAATAATACCCCACCATAATTAACACCATCACACCTCAGGGATAACACCTGCACCGAATAATACCCCACCATAATTAACACCATCACTACGCTAATACCTTCGGGTTAATTACAGGTGTCGCCAGGTGACCTAATTAAACTTAACCCTTCACTACCATCACGTTTTCCTTAGCGTATTGTTTTGTCGTCTCCAGACGATTTTATTCAGCCTAGGAGGGTTTTTTCGAATAAGAGAGAGAGAGAGAGAGAGAGAGAGAGAGAGAGAGAGAGAGAGAGAGAGAGAGAGAGAGAGAGAGAGAGAGAGAGAGAGAGGTTTTTTCGAATAAGAGAGAGAGAGAGAAACTACATCTAACATCCCTAGTTTGAAAAGTATCTCCTAAGCTGAACAAACTCATCCGCAGGAATAAGAATATAATACCAAAACACGTCGTTGGACTGAAGGGGTTAAGAGGCCCTCAGTGAGACAGTCTAGGATGTATTCAGTATGGACGGTAGGTATTAGTGCCCAAGTGGTGGCATGTGAAGGTGTGGTGCCATTTGGTGCACGCAGGAGTACTGGGTGACCAAGGTGGGGTGAGATGAGTGGAGTAGTAAGGTGGAGTGAGAGGGGTGGGGTGGGATGAATGAGACGAATGGAGTGGGGTAGGATGGGGTGGTTTAAGTGGGTGAGGTGGGGTGGGGTGAGTGGGATGGGGTGGTGTAAGTGGGTGGGGTGGGGTAGTGTAAGTGGGTGGGGTGGGGTGGTGTAAGTGGGTGGGGTGGGGTGAGTGGGGTGGGGTGAGTGGGGTGGGGTGAGTGGGGTGGGGTGAGTGGGGTGGGGTCGTGTAAGTGGGTGGGATGGGGTGAGTGGAGTGGGATGAGTGGGGTGGGGTGGTGTAAGTGGGTGGGGTGGGGTGAGAGGTGGGGTGCGTGGGGTAGGGTGGGGTGGGTAAAACTCGTCCCCTGGCCAGGAAGTAACTCGACTCTCACGTAGGAACTGTTGACGTTTCCTGTGTGTGTGTGTGTGTGTGTGTGTGTGTGTGTGTGTGGGTTCCATTCCCACCCTTCTTGTCATTTCGTCTGTCTCCCTATCTGTCTGTCTGTCTATCTGTCTGTCTGTCTGTCTCTGTGTATGTCAACTCCGCAGTGTTGTACTGGTTAGATCAATGATGGTGAGTTATTTAGGGTTTCTCTCTCTCTCTCTCTCTCTCTCTCTCTCTCTCTCTCTCATCTGCAATCATCAACCACATCTATATACAAACAATGCAAATAATAATCCTTAAAACAGGCACCATTCCTGTATGAGACAGTTTATATCAGCATGTATTCAGTGTTGACGGTGGGTGTTAGTGCCTAAGCGGTGACAGGGAACGGTGTGTGACGCCATCTGCAGCGTGTAGGGGACTGCTGAGCCTTAGGGAAGGGACTGTATAGTTAGATAGATAAATATAAATCCTGTAAATAGTGCATCAAGGCGTAACACAGAGGTAGGCGTCCCTGTGATATCTTCCCCTCCACAACTAAGGTCAGTCTTTTACTAACAACTCCTTCACCATGATGACCTCTAAATATATTTTCCCACGGCTGTTACCATTCGCCAGTTGTATTCAGCTTTGGCGGGACACTGTTTGTACTGAGATGAAGCCTTCCCTAACGCCTATATATTAAGCCTTCCCTAACGCCTATATATTAAACCTTCCCTAACGCCTATATATTAAGCCTTCCCTAACGCCTATATATTAAGCCTTCCATAACGCCTATATATTAAGCCTTCCATAACGCCTATATATTAAGCCTTCCATAACGCCTATATATTAAGCCTTCCATAACGCCTATATTATACAAGCTGTGGCCTCTCAGCTGAAGAGAAGCGTCTCAAGACAGTATGAAAAACTGACTCGGGCAGAAAAGGCTAAATTCAACATAGAAAATAATCTACAATACCTATGAAGGTAATTTTGATAAGGGTGATATTCCAGTAGTAACATGAGAGGTTGATTCGTATTCCAGGGCATAAGAAATTCGTAGCACCTCTTCCTCTGTGATTTATGTTGCATATTATTCCATACTATTCTCTTGTATGTTATTTATACGGAATCATTTAAATATCGACCTATTTAGACACAAATAACGTAAAAGAGGATAGTGAAGTGTAATGTGCTAAATCACAAGAAAGATGTGTTAGGAAATTAACTGAATGCGTGCCTAATGCTGCTTACCCTGTGCCTGTCACTAAGCCAAAGCCCTGCTGACCCTGTGCCTGTCACTAAACCAAAGCCCTGCTGACCCTGTGCCTGTCACTAAGCCAAAGCCCTGCTGACCCTGTGCCTGTCACTAAGCCAAAGCCCTGCTGACCCTGTACCTGTCACTAAGCCAAAGCCCTGCTGACCCTGTGCCTGTCACTAAGCCAAAGCCCTGCTGACCCTGTGCCTGTCACTAAGCCAAAGCCCTGCTGACCCTGTGCCTGTCACTAAGCCAAAGCCCTGCTGACCCTGTGCCTGTCACTAAGCCAAAGCCCTGCTGACCCTGTGCCTGTCACTAAGCCAAAGCCCTGCTGACCCTGTGCCTGTCACTAAGCCAAAGCCCTGCTGACCCTGTGCTTGTCACTAAGCCAAAGCCCTGCTTACACTGTCACCAGGCCAATGCATCTCACTGCTGCTCTGCTATAACAATCTCACACTGACGCGGTTCACGAAGGCCGCGACTGACATAACTGACGATTGACATAACTTACAAAAAGACCTCGATACATTGTCCAAATGGTCTAAAACTTGGCAAATGGAATTTAACGTTGAAAAATGTAAAGTACTTAACGTAGGCAAGACCATTGGAGATACTAAATACAGCTAAGATAACAAAGAAATTAGCAAATCGGAATGCGAGAGAGATCTAGGAGTTATGATTAGTAACGACCTTAAACCAAGGCAACAGTGTATTAATGCGAGAAATAAAGCAAATAGGGTCCTAGGATTTATTTCGAGAAGCGTGAGCAATAGATCATTTAAAGTAATACTGAAACTTTATCTAGCATTAGTAAGGCCATATTTAGACTACGCAGTACAATTTTGGTGTCCTTACTATAGAATGGATATTAATTCGTTAGAAAATGTACAGAGAAGAATGACAAAAATGATACATGACGTCCGGAACCTGTCATATGAAGACAGACTGAAAAGACTAATTCTGCATTCGCTAGAGAGGCGTAGAGTAAGGGGAGACTTAATTGAGGTGTTTAAGTGGATGAAGGGTATAAATAAGGGAGATATCAGCAAGGTACTTAAAGTGAGCATACAGGATAGAACTAGAAATAATGGTTTCAAACTAGAAAAATTCCGTTTCGGTAAGGAAATAGGTAGAAATTGGTTAGGTAATAGAGTAGCAGACGAATGGAATAAGCTACCTAGTAAAGTAGTTGCTGCCTCTTCCACTGAGAGTTTCAAGCATAGGGTAGATAAGCATATGACTAATAAGGGGTGGATATAGAAAAAAGAAAATCTTATAACCAATACTAATTCATAATTTTTCTTTTTCAGGTTACACTGTGATAGTCTCTATTCTCCTTTCACACTTTCCTGTAAAATGTCCACGCCAGTTTTTCTATACGGCGTGGTGTTCTTTCTGACTTTTTCCTGCCGGCTTCGGCTGGAGGGTTTGG
>NC_137003.1:6592701-6596814 GCF_032717465.1 Coenobita brevimanus
TTGTCACATTTACCAATTTTCCATCCAACCATTCCGTACAATTCTGTTTTAAATGCTTAATCTTAAGGAACATTTACACATTTCAGATATTTGTTCATTTCAATGTGTATTTGTGTGCAGGTTCTGGCATATCTGAACAACCAACAATTCCAATGACAATGTATTACACGCTGAAGTGTGTTTCTCTCTCTCTCTCTCTCTCTCTCTCTCTCTCTCTCTCTCTCTCTCTCTCTCTCTCTCCACAAATAGCCACACTGTCCATTTATGACGCTATCTCCTCTCTCACCTCCCGGGGTGTGAGCGAGGGAGAGGTGGGAGAGGAGGCATGGAGAGAATGGTGGAGAAAAGGAGGAGGAGGAAGAAGAAGAGAGAGGAGGAAGAGGAGGAGTGAGTGAGAGGGAGAGTGGGATGCAGCACAAGATAAGGAAGAAACAGAGACGAGGAACTTAAGAAGGAAGAGATAAAGCTGTGTGTGTGTGTGTGTGTGTGTGTGTGTGTGTGTGTGTGTGTGTGTGTGTGTGTGTGTGTGTGTGTGTGTGTGTGTGTGTGTGTGTGTGTGTGTGTGTGTGTGTGTGTGTGTGTGTGTGTGTGTGTGTGTGTGTGTGGGAAAGGAGTCGATGGATGGATAATGGGTCAGAAAAGTTGGTGTCAAGACGAGAAAAGTTTATTTAAATATAAGAGTCAAGGTTTTAGATGAAGAACAGGTGAAGGAATAGATGGATAGACTGGTGGATGGATGGAGGTGTTAATAGATAGATGGATAGACTGGAGGATGGATGGATGTGTTAATAGATAGATGGATAGACTGGTGGATGGATGGATGAATTAATGGATAGATGGATAAACTGGAGGATGGATGGATGAAGTAACAGATAGAAGGATAGACTGGAGGATGGATGGATGAATTAACAGATAGTTGGACAGACTGGAGGATGGATGGATGTGTTAATAGATAGATGGATAGACTGGTGGATGGATGGATGAATTTAATAGATAGATGGATGGAGGATGGATGGATGAATTAATGGATAGATGGATAGACTGGAGGATGGATGGATGGATTAAAAGACAGATGGATAGACTGGAGGATGGATGGACGAATTAATAGACAGAAGGATAGACTGGGGGATGGATGGATGAATTAATAGACAGATGGATAGACTGGAGGATGGATGGATGAATTAATAGACAGATGGATAGACTGGAGGATGGATGGATGGATTAACAGACAGATGGATAGACTGGAGGATGGATGGATGAATTAATGGATAGATGGATAGACTGGAGGATGGATGGATGGATTAACAGACAGATAGATAGAGTGGAGGATGGATGGATGAAATAATAGATAGATGGATAGACTGGAGGATGGATGGATGAAGTAATAGACAGATGGATAGATATAAATTTCAGATGCTATAAACCCCAACAGCATCTTGCTATCCTTTTCAACTGGCCAAAGTGCAAAACAGAATCTAATATTTAGTGTGAGATGCCCGGCAGAATATTTCATTGTGTTTATGGTTTGTTTTGGCATTGGAATTGGCGGGAAAATCAACCATCTGTGGCAGGGAAGGGGAGTGGTGGAGGCAAGGGAGGCAGGGAAGGGGAGTGGTGGGGGAGGGAGGCAGGGAAGGGGAGTGGTGGGGGAGGGAGGCAGGGAAGGGGAGTGGTGGGGGAGGGAGGCAGGGACGGGCAGGGGGGGGGGAGGGAGGCATGGAAGGGGAGTGGTGGGGGAGGGAGGCAGGGAAGGGGAGTGGTGGGGGAGGGAGGCAGGGAAGGGGAGTGGTGGGGGAGGGAGGCAGGGAAGGGGAGTGGTGGGGGAGGGAGGCAGGGAAGGGGAGTGGTGGGGGAGGGAGGGGGTGGAGGAAAGGGAGGCAGGGAAGGGGAGTGGTGGGGGAGGGAGGGGGTGAGGACAAGGGAGGCAGGGAAGGGGAGTGGTGGGGGAGGGAGGCGGTGGGGGCAAGGGGGAAGGGGAGGAAACGTCTGCTCTCTCCCCTTACTCTTCCTCCTTTGCCTCTTCCCTCTCTCCCCAACCCCCCCCTCTCTCTCTCTCTCTCTCACCTAAACACAGGCATTATATACACTTATGGCAGGGGAAACTGCCTGGCTTCACCTCCAATATCTCTTCAATTTGAATTCTTTCTCTTTTTTTTTTTCTCTCCTTTTCGTTTACATTTTCATTAGTTTACTCCCTATTATTATTTCATCAATTTCAGCCTTTACCTTTCCTACCTCTGCCCCCCCCCTCTCTCTCAATCTATCCATCTATCTACCTGCATCCTGGTACTGTCTACACTCTCCTCTCACCATCCTCCTCTACACTTTCTTCCGCTGAAATACGCATCGTCCTTCCCATAACAAATTAATACAGACAGGCAGAGTTGTGGTGCTGTGGTGTGGCTGTGGCTAAAATCTATGTGGTAGAAATCCTGGAGTGTGGTGGTGTGGTGTGGTTAAATTGTGTGGAGAATGTTGGCGGAATGTGGCAGATTGTGGTGGTGGTGGTGGTGAGTTTTGTGGTGAACGTGTCCAGACAAGTATTTGGTGGGTGACTCATAAAATGTGTGTGTGTGTGTGTGTGTGTGTGTGTGTGTGTGTGTGTGTGTGTGTGTGTGTGTGTGTGTGTGTGTGTGTGTGTGTGTGTGTGTGTGTGTGTGTGTGTGTGTGTGTGTGTGTGTGTGTGTGTGTGTGTGTGTGTGTGTGTGTGTGTGTGTGTGTGTGTGAAAAGCTATACAAGAATGCTGTGTGGTTAATGTGGTAAATGTGGCTACACTTACACAATTGTGTTGTTATTATTCTGTGGTAAATATAACAACAATAATGTGACAATAATATTCTCTTCCTCCTATACCTCACCCCCAGATGAAGTTGTTCACACCATGAGGGGGTTAATGGTGACAATATTAACACTCTCAGGCTCTTATAAGTAACTCTCAGATGAACATAAACTTATGACTTTAGTTGAGATACAATACCAGCGTTGCTCCCACCATGAGGGGGTTAAAGATGACAGTATTAACACTCCCAGATTGGCCTGAGATCAATAAAATTATGTGGCGCTAACTGATGTAAAATAATAAGAGTTGTGGCCAGCATGAGAGGGGTGATGTTAGCAGTATTGGTGTGCTGTACTTCCAGATAAATAATAAAATCTATAATACAATACTAGAGTTGTGGCCAACATGAGAGGGGTGATGTCAGCAGCATTGGTGTGCTGTACTTCCTGATAAATAATATAATTTATAATACAATACTAGAGTTGTGGCCAGCATGAGAGGGTTAACTGTGTGGCAAATGTGGTGGTGTTGTGGTGGAACAGCATCTCGGGTGGAGTGCAATAATTAAGCATACAGGAAAAGGTTTGGAAAGGTTTGTTGTGGTGGCGGTAAAATATCAGCTAATTTTATAACCCAACTGGTGAGAGAGAGAGAGAGAGAGAGAGAGAGAGAGAGAGAGAAAATGTGTATGTATTTCCATTATTATGTGCATTTTACTAAACACACTGATGGCAGGTTACCCACTTTCACCTGTCTTTGTTTCTACCTCACTCAATATGATGATGATGATGATGATGTAGGGCAATTCCTTCCACTACTCCATCCTCCTTCCTCATAATCCATTACCCGTTTCAGTCACCTGCTATTCTTTCATCTTCCTGTCATTCTCAGGTGGTTCACTCATTAATTCTCCACACCTTTCCTACCCTACACTTCTATCCAACACACCCCACCCCAACCCACACCCACATAAGATTTTACTCTCTCTCTCCCTCTCTCTCTCTCTCTCTCTCTCTCTCTTTCTGAACCTAAACTAAAAACTCACACTCTTAAAATCGCCAAAAATCTGTTCACCACGCCAGTCCATTTGCAGTTTGGTAAAATTCCTGCTCTCGTGTGACGCCATTTGGTCTCCCTGGTACAAACGCTGTAATTACCCTTCACTTTTTTGTTCTTGGCCTCTTGACTGCCTGTTTCACTGCACTACCATCAAGTGTCAAAGGGGGTCGTCTTTTGGTCTGGCCTGGAGTGAGGCCAAGTTTTTGGTCCATCGCGGCTTTTTCGTTCGGGTTTTGGCTGCTTTTGTTGGTTTTAGATTTCTTCATTGACTCTC